>NC_092817.1:100049240-100301740 GCF_023375885.2 Dermacentor andersoni | reverse complement strand
ACGTAGCGGCTATGTAGCGTCGAGGACAATCAGAATAGCCGTGCATCGACGCCGTCGTCGCCAAGACTCTGTAACTGCGTTCGTGTGTGTGAGTATACGCTCCCTCGTGCGTACGCATTTAGCGGCTGTTGCGTGCGCATAGGAAAACAAAAGGGGAAAAAAATTAAATAACGCGCGCACGGGTGATTGTGTGCGTGGGTTGACGGCGAGCGGTTGCGGCGAGCGCGCGCAGGCGGACGAGGAGCCTGGCGTGTCTTGCCCGAGGGCTCCCATTCTTGGGCGTCGTGCAAATCGCCTATACAAGCACCCCTCCCCCCCCCCCCCTTCTCGCCCCTCCATATATGCGCTCGCGACGATGTGTTTGCACAAGAGCGTTCAAATGTCGTTATTCTGAGCCACGCACGTCAACGGCCATCAATCAGCCGAGATAAATAGCCTGCCGATGGACGCCACTGCTTTAGGAACCGGGCGAATATTAAATGTGCCAATCGCCTTATAGGGTAAATGACTGTCTCGTTCAGCGAGACCCTGCCATAAATTGAATGCGACGAGGTCAGTCTGAAATGTCGCCTTCGAAAACGTGGCGCTACGTGTGGTTTCGGTGAATTGAAGAGAACCGACGGTCTTGCGAGCGTCGCGTTATGCTGCGCAAGCACGCCTTGAGTTACGGCTGAAGGAGAAAGGCGTGTCAAACAGACAACAGGTGGTTGGTCAGACGACACGTTATTACCTTCCGGTTGCAGAAAAGGGGAACAAAGAGAAAGAAAAAAAACCTCTCTGTATATATTTCATTATTGGCGAAGTTTCGCATGCTTATTCTCAACGACGGCACACGTTAAAGTACGCGCAGCTATGACAAGTGCGCAGCAGGCGTGTGCACCGATGAAGCTATAGCGACGACAAGTTTTCAATTTCCGCTGAGTGAACTTAACAAGGAAGTGGCGATTTTTCAACACGTAATGCACAAAACTCGCCACATTCATAAGAAGAAGAAGAAGAAGAAGAGAGGCACTGCCGGTCAGCGAAGCGCACATAGCATTCATTAATGAAGACACGCCGCGCCGACTTATAGACTGAAGCTAAGCGCGCGCGCGTTCGTCTCCGAAGTATATAGGATCATACATAATGCATGCCTAACAATTGCAGCGTGCGCACACGCCGATCGCACAGAGGGGGAGAGAGGGAGACTTCTCCGCTGCTGGTCACGACCGCGCTTTTTGATATCGTCTACTTGGAATCTTTTCCTTATTGGTGCGTTTATCAGACGACTCGAGTTCCTCCTCCTCGATCATTACGAGAGACTCGTTCTGCAAATAAGGCTCCGCGCGCAAGCAACGCACTTCCCATTGTGTTTTCCGCTTGAACTGGTCGCTGGTGGCGCGCGCGATCCGCGGCGATCGACAGAGAAGCCCAGAAGGACAACACCGGGGCCGCGAAAGACATCTTCAACTCAAGCGTGATAGCGAAGTAGGGTGGCGCCTGCTTCAATACGCCGGCCACAGCGCCGCGTCGGCGTATACCCAAGTGCGATGCGCCGCGGCGCATTGCAACATGATGGCGTCATTAGGGCGCCTATAGCAGGGACTTCTTCCACCAATCGGCGCAGCCCATCAGTGCCCGAGTGATGTCATTATCTCGCTGGCTTCCACGTTGCCACCGTTCATTTGTCACCGGCCTCTCACGGCCGCCCCGCGCTGAGAGCGAAGAGATGCGCTAGCCACACGAGACACGCGGGGTACGATGAACTGCGATATAGGAAACAGCGAGGTCTGCAAGTGGCGCACAGAGAGAGAGACCTCGATCGTCGCAGCGCGGATGGCCACTGCGAAACGCCGATGCAGCGACGCGTGCACTCTCTCGAGCACCCGGCACGGGTATCGAACGTGCGAAGCGTACGCGATTAGTGAGGCTAAAATTTAGTTATATAGTGACTTCGCAGAGTGAGTGACCTCCGCAGTGTGGCTGAAGCGCTGTTGCGAGTATGACTGGATGCATTCTTGCAGCTCCTGTCGAATTAAGGAGTTTTAAAGAACATGCTGGCCATTTCCGTTCACGTTTGCTGACGTTTGACATAAGGTCCTAACACTGCGAACTCTCCAGACTGTGCCGAGTACTGGCGAACGCCGTGGGTTGCACGACGAAACTTGCATACCAAGAAATGCTGCGCGTCCTGAAAACGGACTCGCCGGCAGGCCGACGATAACAGTATGCTACTATAACCATACGATAAGCATTGCGCCGTTTACGTTGGATGAAACAGATTTTCATTAGAATACACGCATGAACGCAGTACGCCATGCATGCTTCACTCAAATATATAGCTATTTTAGAGTGTGTTTGAAACTATTGTTATGCCTGGCTTCTTTTATTTTCTTTTTGTATGTGCAAAAGGTGCTTCACCGGCCAGCATGCTGCTTTGAATTATATCCTCAGTTCATCGTCTTTTCGACTCCAAACAGCTGGCGACAAAAGCAGCGCTACCTCAAGATAGTTGAGAGTGCCTATGTGTCGCATCGTCCTCTGTTCCGACAACCCAGAGCTGACAAACGAAATCAGCAGCACAATCAAGATAACTGAAAGCGCCTGCGTTTCGCTTCATTGTCGGTTCGTTGCCGAGAACGGAACGACCACCTGTGTGTCTTCCAAGGTTGATGATGAGTACACCACCGGAAGCTATAAGTTCGCGAAATCTCAGTGCACGGTGGCAGCAGACCCACGTTATTAACGTCATTCTACATCCGGGGCAAGCGCGTGCATCGACCCCGGAGTGCGACTCAATGAAGTTGTCTCCTCCCTGTTGCTGACAAGGGTTGCAATCGATACTTAGCGAAGCCTGGGAAACCTGGGGAAACGGTTGGTATACTTAAGCGAGCAGCACGGTGCTTTCAGGGGAGTCCTTCTTGTGAACCTCGAAGTGCAAATTTGCATATAAAAATTTATTCTCTCGTCGCACGGACGTCGCCCGAGACTTCTCTTTCGCCCGGCACCTGGCACCGCACCAGCCATGGTCCTCCGTGGCCCTTCCGACTCCCAATTTCTCAGCACTACTATGTGTGGTCACTCCCCGTAACTTAAATGTAAGACCACGTGGCTCGTTCAAAACTGCAATGGCAAGATGCCGAAGAAAATATGTATAAGACATGACATACCCGCTTGAATGGCTGCGCTTAGTGAAAAGCATTAACGGTATCTTGTGAGAAGGAAGCTTCGCCTTCGAAGCCATGCACGGCTGATTCGATGCTGCCGTCAGCGCCAAGCAAGAATGACACGTCGAACGCTACAGGCTCCGTAACTGCGAGGAAGGAAATAAAAGCCGGACGCCACCATCAGGTCCCCGCGCCTCTTACACCCAGCCCCGTCCGCGCCTTTATCACTTCGCGCTCACACTTCTTCCGCGAGTACCCTTCTGGGGTTCGCGGGAACTCGTCGTCCATGGCCCACGGCGCGCCCAGAAGGTCGCCTCTGCTCAACGGGTCGGCTCCGCGTCTTCTCCCTCCCCTTTTACGATCGGAACCAATTTACCCGGGCGAGGCCAGCTGCCGCTCCCTCAGCCGCTTCTTCGCTTTGTTCCGTCCTACGGTGCGGCGGCGGCTCTCGGAACAACGACAGCGAACGAAATGAGGAGGACTCGAGACACACAAAAAAAGGAGCCCGAGACAACCGCGGAGGCGGCGGTGCGAGCCGCGGGCCTGGCCCGCGGAAGAGAGTCTCTTTTACGGCCGACCTTCCACACCACCTCGAGCAGCCCAGCTCGCGTGCAAGGGCTGGCCCTCAAGTGGATACAGCCGGGCTAATACTCGCGCGGGAGGCGCACACCAGACACGTTGACGGCTTTTCGCCCGAAAGCAAGAAAGTAACGACGGCGGGACGGCCCCGTGACGGAGATGTGGAACGGGGACAAGCGGTGCCGCGAGAATAAAATGTTATTCGCAACAAGTGAACCCTGAGAGGCGGCGAAGGCAGCAGCACCGCAAGTTGGCGAAGCGATGGAGGAGACCGAAGTCTCCAAGCAGCTATGTACTGGGTTGGGAACCGAACTGCGCGGTGTCGCAACGAGCGCGGGGTGGAGAGAGGACGACGCTAGGGTGGAGGAGGAGAAGAATGAACAAAGAACGCAAGCAAAAATAAGAAGAAAAAAAAAAACAAGACAAAAGAGCAGAGGGACGCTAGCAACTGGCATCGCGATATGACAAAAAGAACTGTGTGTTTTTGTTCTTCGAAAAACGAGCCCACTCGACGCCGCCGGCGCAATGCGCCACATTTCATTCTCGTATAGTTGCCGCCGGACGCGCCTTACCACGGCTATCTCTTTCCCTCTTTTCTTTCTTTCTTCGAAGACGCCGCTGCAGCCGCCTCTGGAGTATGCACGGCCGTGCGGTGCAACCAAAAGATAAAAAATAAAGAAAGAATTGGAACGACATTGTCCAGACGACAGACGGCTTCTTTCTTCCTCAGCCGTCCCAGGCCTCGGCATCATTCCTTTCTCTTCTTCTGCCCCGGAGGAGACCTTTCTCTCGCTCGTGCGAGCGCTTGCTTGCCCCAGGACTCGCCCCCCCCCCTCTCTCTCTCTCTCTTCTCTATCACCCAGAACCCCGGTTCGACTTACGCTGGCCCGCCGAGCGGCTTAATTTTCGTCGCCATTCTTACTTTCGCCCCAGCTTAAGTTGCCGGCGTGTCTCTTGTTTCAAACAGCTCGCTTTCCTCCCCCGCTTCTTTTTCTCTGACTGCCACTCTTTCTCCTTCCATTCCTGCCTCCTCTTCGTGTCTCTTTCTATCTCTTCTACATCCCCGCTCTCTTTGAGACATTCTCGCCGCCGTTACGATGCGTAAGCGAGTACGCCCGCTCTCCTCGCAAACTTAGTTTGCAGTTTTTCTTTCGCTTTCATGCGTCGGCTGCTGCTGATGCTCTGTTCGCGCATATTAGCAAAACAAGCAGGCGTAGTTGCAGGCGTGGTTAACGGAAGACAGGAAGAGACTAAGAGTGCGGGTGGAGGGAGCAAGTTTAACTGTGAACGGTTCCAAGGAGGACGGATCGACGCCAGCCGTATGCGTAGGGAAAAGAATAAGACGCAAGGACTTAAAACATGGCTAAAAAAAACAGAAAAAATGAAAGAGGCGCGTCAGAAAGCGGATACAGCCTAAGCGAGAGCTGAGGCGAACGAAACAGAAACGTGGAGAGTGACGACCAGTCTAGGAGGGCAAGTCGCTATCAGCGAAGCCGCCAGCATGCAGGATGCTCAGCCTATCGCGTTTCGCGCCGTGCTAGCTCGCCCGCAGTCCTCTTCGCAAAGCAGGCGTCTGACTGACACCGTCCAAGTTTTACGAGCCGTATACACTAAGAGTCAGTACAGAAATCTGCTTGTTAGCAAACCTTCCCGATCTACGCTTGGCTTTCGTCATTCTAGTTATCTCCGCTGTTTGCTTAAGGCTCACTCACACTAGGCCGACCCGACACCGATTTGGGTCTGCCGACTGTCGGCGACAACGTTTTTTACCTTCGTGTCGGCGCCATGTTACTACCGACGCCGAGCTCTTCGCCGACCGTCGGCCAATTGTCGGCGTCAGTATACAGTGTGGCAGAGGCGCCGACAGGAAGGAGAAAACGCTGTCACCGACAGTCGGCAGACTGAAATCGGTTTCGGGTCAGCCTAGGGTGAGTGAGCCTCTAGGGGACGTACATACGCGCTGTGACCGTGGCAGCAAAGTGTGACACTGTTTCGATGTGCCGTCCGAGTGTGCGCGGCTCTTCGCACCATGATAATAAAGAGGGTTGGGCACTAGTCGTCCCAAACAAACTTGACTTCCCGGCAATGAAGCCGAAGGCGTTAAGCAATCATCACAATATGTTTCACTTCCACAGGGACAAACAAGAAGCGTGCCTTCGCATCCGTCTTGGGAGCAGTGACAACATAAGATCATTGAGCGTGCGGCGTATGTATATCAAATCCAGGATCACGATAGCATCTCGGAGTTACTGAGAACAACGCAAGCAAAGATGTACTTCATCTCACTGTCAGACACGTTCCACACACTAAGTCGATATACTCTCGTCTCGGGCGCACAGCATTTACTAGACTCCCTGTTTTATTGTTCCTACAAAGTTCACTCGAAAGGATCGACGCTAACGGTGACATTTTGGTGGATGGCAAATGAAATACACACGTTAATGCAATGCACGAGCGTACCTTGATTGATTTGCTGTTAGGGAGTCCTTGTCACCTGAACAATATTACCCCTCAGACTTTAATGAGGTCATTTCCAGCATATTTCGGTTAAGCAAGAGATCGCAAGATGACGTCTGTGGTGCTATGGCCTGTCGTCCACATTTCAATGATGCGACGACTACAACACGGCAGCGGTGAGCTGAAGACATTTCTGACGACTGTCAGTGGCAGACGTTTTGTCCTGAGGTTGCAGTGCCCTACACGGAGGTCACCTCTGCCTGTGCCCCTCCAGACCTCGACTTGCCTCCCTTAACATGTATAGCTTAGAGCGTGGGAGCCTATAGTTTCTCTGCGCCGATCAGCCGTCGTCTCCTGGAGGCCATTGCTTGCGGCAGCCATACATATCACGTGAACAGCCATGCGCTGTTCACAGTTTCGCGACAGTTTTCACTCGTCGGATGACTCCTCCTTTAAGATGCCCAAACCCGCAGTCGTCAGGCTACGGAAAGACAAGCGTGCGTCTGTCGCCACAAATGCGCACGCTACATCGCCGGCTGCATGGCGCGACCATCGCCGTCGCAAAAGGAACCAGCAGCGGCGCCGTGCTCATCTCATCAGCGCACGCCCAGGACCAAGGTTCTCTCGAGCCAGTTGTCGTCTAGAGGACGGTGCGAACGCACTGCGCGTGTCGCTACGGCGTCCTAAACAAGTGTGACGGTGGGGGCTGTATACCCACAGGCGCGCTCCTTCTGTCACGCGGATATAGAAGCGCGCGCTGGGACCGCGCGTCTCTCTCGCAAACAACGGTCGACGACGCGCGCACACGCGCGCCTTTAGAACAAAAGGGTCCCGGGCCGTCGCCCCGTTACGAGCGCTGGCGGCTATAAATACGGCCGCCGCGCGTCGTATTGAAAACGCAGAGAGACACGGGAAGGATTGCGCATTTTTCGGTGGCTCGCAACGCAGGTGCGCCAGGTGCCGCGCCGTTTGCACCCACCCTTTCCCTCTTCTTCCCAAGTCCGCCGGGTGACGTCGTTTCGAGACGGGACCACGCCTCTGTCCGTGTGACAGAGGCGGACGGAACAATGCTGACAGCTGCGTCGGACCAAGCGAATGTCGACAGTGCGATTCCAGGCTAAGATAGGCAACCTGAACGGCTCCTATGGTTTCGAGGAAGGCTCTCAACTATCTTCAAAGTTGTCAGGAGCTGGGCCACTCATTAACTACGTAGCGAACTCAAGGAAGCAGTTCGCAAGTAAAAGAGTTATTTAAGCCGTCCGGGATCGTGACTTAGTTGTGCTGGTGAGCTATGTCTTGCGTTTCCAAAAGCCTGCCGGCTTACGCACGTATGTTTCTTCTATGTTGTATCCCTGTGCACACTGTTAACAAGTTTTATGCGGTGTCGCAGTTTACTTTGCTCGCGTCCTTGACTACTCTACTACTCTCAAACCAATCGTTTTATGTAACTCTTCCATCCCAGCAACACCCCCTCCCTTTTTCTTTTCTTTAATACCACCACCCTCCCTTGCCCTCCCTAGCCAGTGATCTTGCCGCCTCGTTTTTTCAACGTGCTTCTTTTCTCGCCAACGTAGCTCTCGTCTTTTCTCATTACGCAGCAGAACGATCTCTGTGTCGACTCCTATATCTAAGCTACAATTTCAGCTACCTTCACCGTTCCTAGACTGCAGCCTTTCCGCTGTTCCCACATTCACGCGAGACATAGAAAGGCCTACGCAGCAAGGTATGAAGCCACATCGGGCGGCGACCATCACAAAATAAATGTCGGTGAAGCGCTTCCTCCGCTTCTTGAAACCCTCACGCCCATCGAACTCGCTATATATACGTATACACAGCGCTTGTGGCGGTGTGGTGCGTCCAACTGATCGGCGTCTTACTCGCCAAACGGGGAGGAGCCAGCAAGAAGCCAGCCGCGGATCGGCACAACTGTATAGGCACAACGGAGCAGTATCCCTCGGTGTCCGTACATCTCTCGCTAAAATGGGAGGGGGTGGGGGGGGGGGGGGGTGGAGCGGTTCGTCGTCGGTGTGATCTACGCCTTCTTCTCGGTCGCCCCGCAGATAGGCCACGATTTATAGGAGCCAGACAGCGGTCGTTTCGGCCCAAAAAAGAAAAGAGAAGGGAGAGAAGCGTGGTTGGCGCCTAGCAGCTTTGCGCTGCTGCCTGCTTGCTGCTTCTACTCTATTAATCCCTCGCCCCCTTTGCATCCGTCGCGACTGTCTTTCACGCCACGCTCCTCTCGCATGCTGGCCGGCGGCGTACGAACCGAGGCTCGGCCACCCCTCCTCCACCCTCCTCCCTACTCTTCAATCGCCCGGTTCACCGCGCGTATCGTTCGAACCCCGTTCGTTCTGAATGCGCCCCGTTCTCTTCTCCGCACAACACGCTTATAGAAGTCACGTATCCGTCGCTCGAGATACCTCGGCCGCAGTGAGCTGCCGCCAAAGCACGCAGCGATCGCAATGCAGATCTCAGAAGTGTATACGTATATATCGCCTCCTCACCCTCTCCTGTCTCCTTCAGCCTCCCACTCCTTTTCTTTCAGTATCTCTCGATGTATACAGAGAGAGAGGCTCCGATGAAGACGAAGAGAGCGCCACGGAGCCACTCATTGTGCGACGCCGTCGTCCGCTGTATGCACGCGGGCGCTAAAAGTCTCTTCTCCTTATCGCTCTCTCTATTTAAGAGGCTTCGTGCCGAGTCTCCCTCTGAAAGAGGCGCCGTAATGTCCATCGGCGCCGCGGAGCAACATGGGCTGTTGAGGAAGGCGCTTGCACCACAGAGCAGAGCGCGCGAAAGAATGCGTGTGTAGAGCGTATATATATATATATATATATATATATATATATATATATATATATATATATATATATATATATATATATATATATGTGTGTGTGTGTTACGCCGACGCCACAAAACGGCTTTGCACGCGCGATGCCATCGCATGCCGCGAAGCGAGCGATGCGAAACGCTCGTTATCGACGCACTCCGCACGAGGGACAGGACTATAAAAGAATTTAAAAAGAATAAAAGGACAAAACAGCAGAGAAACACCAACGAAGACGCCTCGCCATGACGAGGCGGTCGGCGCCACCATATGTGCGCGGAATATATGTGACCCGTCTTCTTTCCAGCTTACGACGGCTTTCGTATCGAGACAAGAAAGTGGAGTGAATAAATCCTCTCGCAGTGACCGGCTTCGGCGGTTCTCGTTTTTATTTTTATTTTAGTTCGCCTTGACCAGCGATACGCGTTGCTACAAATGGACGAACACTTTCCCGGGGAAAAGCAGCCTACACAGGGTTTGTTTACCGCAGGTCCTTACAAGGAAGGTGTATACGCATGCTGTTGCGTTACGTAAGGGCCCTTTCCCGGAATTAAGGCTTCCCGCAATTGCAGCACTCTTACCCTTTTCGGTTTCTCGCCGCCTGTTCTCATCCCGAAAGCGCAATATCAAAGAAGCAAAACGTGCTTCGAGACTTGTACTCGAGTGGTGAGCGTATTTGCGAGGAGCGTATTTCCGTTGGGCTTCGAATCAAAACGCTCAAATACGGGAGGCGGCGGAGACCATGAACGAGATGCATGTACAAACGACAGGCGCAAGTTATTGCTAGAGTATAATGGCTAGAAAGCTCTATAAGATTTGTCTCTGCATCTACATCTATACACACAAATACGCACACCTTTTTCTTAGGTATATACCTAAGGTAGTGATAGGGTAAAGGAAGGGAGGTTAAGCAGGTTGCAGCTCGGTTTGCTATGGGAAATGGGGACTGAAATATGAACAAAAGAATATAAGTGTACATTATGTACGGGCACGGCCCACACGCAATAAAGTGTTCATGTGCGGTCATGTAGACTGGTGTATCTAAAGAAACGCAGCTATATGCTGTTCTGTATTTGCAAATCGCAGACGCACGCGGTCACGGTCCAAGGATCTACTTTTCTGTAAAAAGCCTGTCACCTAATTTGCCTAATGCTGTCCGTAGTGCAAGCCTCTGATCTTGGGTATGATGGGCAGTATAACACATGAGATATTTGAAGTTTAAACTCTAAATCCTAAAGGTAGAGATGGCTAACCGGAATAACTCCTTGGTTGGCAACAATCTGCAAAGGGGAACAGGGGAAACGGTAGAAAGGATGAGAAGAAGAGAACGTATATATAAAAAAAGACTATGTCACCAGAATTACGATAAAAGCGCCCGACAAGGATTACAGTATGAAACAGAGAAAACAGGATTTTCACCATATGGACCTGCAACGACATGGAGACACAACCACAAGACATTTCGTCATATAAAGCACGCGGTATCTTCCCTTGCTAACAACGCGCTTGCTCGCAACCAATGAGATTTTGAACACAGGCCCAGTGTATTGCCCTCGCAGATGCTCTTTCCTTTCGTGAGAAAAGCGTGGGTACGGAAAATAAGCTTTCGCCTCTGGCACACGTAGGCAATGGGCTATGTAAAAGGAGCCACTGATGAATACGAGAGTTAGAGGCCTTACAGAAGAAGAAAAAAAAGACAAAAAAGAAGCGTCGAATGGGAACGTGTTTCTAATAATGAAACAGCCGTCACCAAATGGAAACGCCTTGTTATAAGATAACACACTTGCGCTTACAAATCGCTATTCACTCGAATGGCGTGACAACTCAGGCGAGTTGCGAGGGAACGACCGAGCGAGCGCAATGCACCACCGCACCGCACCACGCTTGATGAGGGATCCAGAGGCTTTACGGGGCCAAACCTTGTCGGAAGCGCACGAGCACGGCACCCGGGAGTCGCTCGTGGCCACACACTGCATGCAGCCAGCATGGCGATATATTATTGCGCGCGCGCAGCTCAGGGGCGACCTCAACCCGGCCCGGCTGTTGTGCGCCTCTGCTTATGTCTGGCCCCGTCCGGCCCGTTGTTTTTCGCTCCGCCAACAACGTGGTTTCATTCAGGCCTCGGTCTCCGTGCGAGAGCGGGCGTTCTTTTTTTTTTTTTTTTTTTCCTAGTCGTAAGCTTCCGCTCACGTGACTGAATCGCGCGCGCTCGCGAGACATGCGCTGCCGCAGCTTACGTGCGAATGTCGGGACGTCGGCACCAAGGCAGCCGCTGTGAGCCGAAGAGGAATACTAATTTCTGTTGTCGCGTTCGCGTTCATGGCACCTGCGACAGCTAGCGAGATAGCCAGAGCAAGTGAGTGAGTGAGTGAGTGAGTGAGTGAGTGAGTGAGTGAGTGAGTGAGTGAGTGAGTGAGTGAGTGAGTGAGTGAGTGAGTGAGTGAGTGCCATCGAGTACAGGTGAGCAAGAGTGCCAATGGATGCGAATGAGCGGTGACAAATAAGTGAATACTCCGGTGAGGTAGCACGGAGAGTGAGTTAGTGGAAGAAAGCGAGCGAACAAGCCTGCGAATGAATTCGATCAACTGACTGCCCCCCGTTCAGGTCATGCCAAAGTACCGTCGAGGTCACAGCAAATAAACGCGCACCGGGAAGCGAGATGCGCAACACACATTTCCAGTCCGCTTTGAAGAACTAAGCGGCGGTGCTCTCGCCTAACGAGCAGAGCGTAGACTTGCGCACACGTATAAATACACAGTAACACATGTGGAGCTCGTTCATGCAAGTGCATTTGCATGCGCGCGCATACATCTCCGCACTTATCTGCACGCGTCGGCGCATAAACAACGCCAATGTGGGTGCAAATGGGCGCTCCGTGTTCCATTTGTCTCATTATGTCGGTCGCACAAGCACCAATAACGACGAATAACGATTGACTGCTAACCCCATTACCTTAATTGTGTTCTATTTACGCCATTATGTTTTTTTTAACTTTTAGTTTTATACAGTGGGCGCTTGTTCCGGGTGAGTATATATATAAGGGTTCCTTCTGCCCTCCCACACGTGATCCTACTTGCTCCATGAACGTCACAAGCACGATGCCAGAATTTCGGGATGGAGAGTGACCTCTGTTTTCTTATGGTAACGTTCTCTTGTTTTTTAATTCCCCACTTAGCAACACTGTACAGCTTATTTGCATACGGCAAATATTCGCGCAAGTGTATGCTCCACAAAAAAAGATACAGTTTAACATTGCCGAACATATTTATATATATACTGCGGTACTCACTTTTTCCCCCATGTTACAGTGAGCGGAAACATTTCGCTAAGGACGGTTACGGCCAACGATGGAAATTAAATGAAATCGCCATCATTATGCATGCCCCCTTATAGCTGTCAGCAAGCAGACACGCATTTGAGATGATCGCCGGCTATTCATAAATGTGAGTTGTTCTTAAGTATTCTTTTTCTGCGCACGGACATCCGATATTGACGGGAGCAACTCGAGAAGGAACAGAACAAAACAAAAACAACAAAAACAGGAAAATGAAAGAAAAATAGAAAAAGAAAACAAAGGAAGAAGAAAGACTTATTAGGAGCGAGTTTTAATGAATACAGAAAGGGAGGTAACGACAGTAAAGTCCACATTAAGAAGCCAGACAATATCACAGCGTCGCATATTACCTATTAGCTAGGCTCTCTTGCACGAAACCTTAATGCGTGTAAGACGTGAGCATCTAAACAACCGGTAAGAGTGGGTTTGAGAAGACCTTATACAAAACCCGGAGCGTTAGCGACAGTTCACCGCCATTCCTGCGCAGATTGCGTAATAACATAACTGCGTAACTGCTACACACCTCGAATGGCAAATGGCGAAGTGGAAGCTGACACATCTGAGGCAAGAAATTACCACGGGGCCCCAACACATGGGCTTCGTGTGATATTAAAAAAGAAAGTTGAGCAGATACAACAGATAGCGCAACCAACAAGTAGACCGGTCTTTCCAATCGGCCGGGCTGCTTCCCCGCCTCTTCCCAGAAACGGCGAAGAGACGGCAAACAACGAACCAAGCTGCACTCTGTAAAAGGAAAGGACGCTGGGAAAGGCATTCACAATGCCCACGGCCGGACGGATGAATCAAGAGCGCACTCGGTGGCGCCGTCGGCTACGACGGAAACGGCTCGGCACGCGTGCGCACATACAGAAACACGCAAATGCGCGCGCATATCGACATTCATCTCGTCGACACCCACGCCCAAAAAACAAGGCGCGCTCCGCTCAAGCGATGAAGCAAGGGCGCGCGATGGTCGCGTAACAGCGTGCAGGACTGCGGGGGAAATAAAGGGGGGGGGGGCGAAAAGGGCGTCAGCCACGCTTTCTGCGGGCGCGCACGACCGCCCCGAGAGAGCCACCGCGTCCATCTAACACACACACACACACACACACACACACACACACACACACATACACACGAAACGTCGTAACACACCGGAGGTGAATCCCCGCTGCTCTCTTTCTCTCTGCGGAGCGTACACGCGATTTCTCCACGGCTCAGCCTTAACACAGTGCAGCACGACGGGCGTGGACAGCAACAGGCCACAATGGGAAGCGCGCCGCGGGCTTTCTTCGGCCCAGAACACACAGACACATAGGGACGCACAGGTGTGCGCACAGATACGCAGACAGCCATGCTCAGCGGGTCCCGGCCGCATTGAATATGCAACGACTCTGCGCGCGGCTCGCATCATCCTGTCTCTCGCTCTCGCTGTGCCGCCCACTGGCCGTTGTTTTTCACTCTCATCCTCTCCTTAGCTGTCGTTGTCTTCACCCAGAGGCAACAGCAGCGACTCATATCGTTCAGGTACGGCAACTGTCACCAATGGCCTGCTAAACAACCCAGCTCTCCTTCCCTCCCTCCCTCCCTCCCTCCCTCTTTCCCTCCCTCTGAAAGGCGTACACTGCGTCTCGTGCGCACAACGCGTGCCCACGCTTACTTTACAGCATCCCCTCTCCGCGGGTTCTTGTTTACGCACGCACACGCGGACAGTTTGCGAAGTCCCCAACGAACTCTACACTCTATACGCTCTTGCGCATCTTGGAGCGGAGCACGTCCCAACAGGAGCTGCTGATTCTGGAGCGTGCGCGGCATATATACACTTCTCTCGAACCTGAACACGCGGAGGACGGAGCGTGGACCGAACCTCGCAACCCTTTGTTCGTTACTCAGCCGCTCATCACTCGGGCTCTATACGGACTCTATACGACTTAATCAGCACACCTGACTAAGTTTCTCCTGCAACTTATAGAGCCGTGAAGCGGTAGAGCGGAGCACCCGTGCTAACCGAAGCGCTTGCATTGGTAAAGGCGTGCGAGCGACGCCTTCTCTAACACGGTCTACTTTTCAAAGCACCATGAGACTAAGGACCGGTTGTCCCATAAATTTTCGTTACACGCCAATCAGAGTGTCTCAACTATCTCCTGAGGTTCGTCTCACTAAACAGCGGGAAACTGCGCTCAGCCTTTGTTTCCTCCTCTCTCTATCTCTCTTTTTACATAATCCGATCGTGAGCGCTAACTATAAGAGCGTGCGCATAAATAAATTCAGCGAAGGATGGAGGGCTCCGACACGTTGCAGCAAAACGACGGGCAGCCGTGAATCCTGGCGCGTTCGCAATTCTCTCTTCTTTCTATCGCGGCATATATGCATACTTCTCGACCTGTTTCAAACGCTCACAAATCTAACAACTCTCGCACTCTGCGGCGGACAACAGAAAGAGCACGCGATTGGTGAGCAAGAACAAAAGGGTGCCCAGGGAGCGTGGCCTGAGCGCACAAGCACGTGTGTATGTATACGCACGCACGCGCAGAAACAAGCTCGCGCATCGCTCGCACGGTTCGTCCCGTGGCTCGCATTATTGGCCGCCGCCGCCGCCGCCGCCGCACGAGAGCGTGTCTGGTCCCGCACCCCACGACGCAAAGCGCGGCAGCATCGGCAGCCGCCGCCGCCGCTGCAGCGTCAGTTATAGAACAATTCTTAGAACGATGCAACCTCTGGCCTCCGTTTATTCTTCTCCCACCCACTTCGGCGTCGGCAGTGCAACGCGCATGGCCGCAAAACCGCCGCCGGATCACGAGCTCCGAAGAGCTGCATACAGGGGGGCGGCGGGAGGGATAACCGGCGGAAAAAAGAGCCAATGTCTCGGTCACGTAAAGCAATTCTCTTTCGGACCCCCCTCCCCCAGCCCCCAGTGCGCCAAACGCGGGCCGCGTTGAGCGCTGCGTCTGTGCGTCCCCCTACCGCACCGCTATGTAGCTATAGCCGCTAAGTGATGGGTCGATCCTTTGTAATGCGCGCGCGCGCGCTTTCCGTGTGCCCCTTGTTGGCCGATGCCAGCCACTTGGCTCGGAAAAGACCAGCCATGTTCATCCCCTGCGCCGATATTATACCCTTCTCCCTGCACACGTTATTTCGTAAACGCAGCGTGCACACACAAACACACAGGCCACCTTTCCATAGAGAGCCGGCCGAAACGTCTTCTCTGTTACGGCGCCGCCGGTCTTAAGTGAGCGCGTGATCGCGCAAACGCGTCCGGCCTTTTAGGGCTTCGGGCACGATTGTCTTCCGCGCGCACTATACGTCTCCCCCTCCCTGCACCTGTGTTGTTCGTATTTTCTTCCCTCCTCCGTTCGAGCTGCTCGTAAGGCACGGCGGAGTCGTATAATCTGGCGAAGAGGTGTTCGTGCCCACTGCGGCGGCCGATAGGCAAATGGACCGCCGCGCTGCGCGGTACCGACACCTCGCCCACGCCGCCCTTTAATTGGAAAAGAGTGCGCGCGCAAAAAGCGTGCTCGGATCGAACGAGACCAGTTCGGTCGAGACACGAATAACAGTCTATCGCCAGGCGGTACGATACGTAACCCCGCATATATTGCGATTCTTTCTTTGTTTCGTTCCCTTGTCTGCCTGCTCGGGCTCCTCCTTGCCTGCTTACCGCAAATGAGCGAGTTTTGCGGCTGCTTTGGTCATGCGAAAACCGTCAGCCTCAACTGTATATATGGTGCATGCATGGGGTAACCAACGAACCATAAAATACGACTCAAAGTAACGTTCAGCTCAAGCTTAATATAAGTGTGAGTCACTCGTGTACACTCATGTACGTCTTCACGCGCATAAGCACATCTGCGCTGCACAAGTTTTAGCTGGTATACAGGCATGAAGACCCTTTGTGTAGGAACCATGCTACTACACTAAATCTTAATTCTTACGAGTTCTCCACTTCTTTCGTGTCGCGAACTTCGTTTCTTTCTGCTGCACATAGGTGCGCGTTGATGCGTGGTTTACGCGTTCATGTGGTTACGTACTGATTTGTTGCCACTGGATCGCGGGAAATTTTTCTTCAACTGCGAAACTTTCTGAGTACCCGCAATGACTTTATGAGCTATAGCTTCGTGCTATATTCAGGTGGACTACGACCTGCGCTTTCAGTGTGATTCACGTCAGCACGTCGCTATCGCGGTGACAGTGACAAGAACTTTATTAGAGTGTCCTGAGGAACTCGATTGGTTTGTTTTTCGTAAAGATAATTTTCCTTCGCTCTGACCAAGGCTTACTCAGACAGTCTACGAAGTGCTTGACGAATTATTATTATTATTATTACTATTATTATTATTATTGTTGTTGTTGTTGTTGTTGTTGTTGTATTGCTGTTGTCTCCAGAGTGACTGTTCGCATAGTTTATATTAATTAATGATGGCCTATGCCGTCGTCCGACTCATCCACGCTAGGGAAGTTGTTGAAGGGTGGAACGTGTTCTCACGAGAACGAGTACTGGGTTTATTAACAGCATCTACATGAAGAGTGGAGAACGTTACATCTCATCAGTCTAGCCTGACTGAAGTGAAGCACACCGACGAGCGCAAACGGCTGCTTAAAACCCCCTCTGTCCTCCCTAGATCCCTATGCCAGGGGAAATGCCGTCCAACCTTCGTCCAGTCGGAGCGTTCAAAGTCGCCGAAGGACCAGGGTTTAGGGCGCGGGTTCACGCACTCACTCCCGCACCTTTTTTCACAGAACGCATAGAAAGGAGGGGGGACACAGAGGTTGTCACGCTTGACTCAAGATGGCGCGTCTTGGTTCCTGATATGGCCCCGTAGTTATCCGGGGCGTTTGTCAAACGACCGTGGCGGTCACCAGAGTCCGCGAGGGAACGCCGTAGAACACCCTTTTCCAGATATTTTCTTGCTCCCATTGGTCCGTGAAGGGGACAGTGAACAAGCTATAGCCATACTCATCCGCCAAACGTGTCTCACCCTGCGGACGCCGCTAGTCTATCCGTGGGGGACGCATTGTCAGCTTCACGAAGCGATTCGTCGCAGTGAACTATAGGAGAATCTAGAAGATCACTACCCCGCCGGCCGATCGTACGGGTCTATAGACAGGCACAGCAGCAATATTGAAGTCTACAAACAATCTGCAGTCTCCATTCATTTCTATAAGGGCGGCATGCAGCAACGCTGTCTCAACGTAACGGCGGAGAATGCTACCGGGCATTCTGTTTAATAAGGCACAAGCATGGATACATACTCGAGGGCATGCAGGAGACGTCACATGACACGTACACAGTGAAGAAGGTACCCGTCTGGAAGAATCTGTCTCGGGAGCGGCACCAGCAGTGGGACCCCGGTACGTGTCTCAGAGGGCGGACACGATGAACAGCGCGACGTATCCTTAGCTTTCTCCTGTCTTCTTGCCCTCTACTCTGCGAGCAGTAGCCCGAGCGAACGCGAACAAAGGCGCCAACGAGTCTCGTCCACATCTGCGTAAGCAAGCAGAGAGCATGGGCCCGTCCGGGAGCGGCGCAACCCGGTGACATGAGACCACCCAGGAATTGCCGGTCAAGCAGGCAACCTTTGGCAATCGGAACGGGAACAGGATCTCCATCGCACGCATGCACGCACGTGCGTACACATAGGATGTACCCGGAGGACCAAAGAAAGAAGCATAACCGGAAAACTGGGCGCATTCTACTATCTTATGTTTCGGTTGAGTATGGACACCGGCCAGTGTCGCGCTGTTTGTGCATGCCACTCGAAACGGGACTTCACACGACTCTGACGACGTCGACAAGACACGTCTGCATTGCACACAAGACTTCAGCCCGCTGTTCTTGTCTCCGAAGCGGAACGTCGCACTCGCTTATACAGTACATAAACAATAACGTTATGCACTAGTGGACCCACTGCGCTTGCGCCAAGCTTGAAGGCTTCTGATATATTTAACATAATGCGCTTTGGAACTAATTTACATTGGTGGCTGCTGTACGCAGCATGGCTTTGCTATAGTTACAGCCTTGGGATGATCAATAGTTCAAAAGAAAAATGAATTCGGCTAATGTTTAGTGGATCTTCATAGTTTCTTCTTGCGCGGCGTATTTGATGACGAGGACGGGAACAAAGACGACGACAACGGATGGTGCGCAAACTCACAACTGGATTATTCGCATCTTATGACGTGTCATATAATGTGACGCGTCAGTTGATTCTTAACCTTTATATGACACGTCACAAGATACGAATAAAGCAGTTGTGAGTTTGCTCACCATGCATTGTCGTCGTCTTTGTTCCCGTCCTCGTCATTAAGTACACATCACAACAAGAAACTATAAACGATGATTTATAGTTATTCACAAATATTCATTTACCATGATATGATTTCATAGGAGAGTATAGCCCGTGTCACGCATGATGACAGGGGCTAGTATTAATTTCAGTAATAAAATGAAGTGCCTTCAACATTAAGCACCAGATGGCGACGTTAATTACAGCCTTTTATTTTGTTTCAACTTGTCCAAATTAGTTGAACGTCACGAATAGCCGAAGTATTCCGCAGCTTAACAATTGCAGTATGTTGAATTCGCGAACCCGATGATACGTCGTTCGATTGAACACTACAAAGGGCAAGCACCTTATAACATATATACCCGGCCGAGACAAGCAACCGGTGCACAAAGGAAGTTTTCACGGAGTACTGCCAACGTTGGAGCTTCTACTATTGTGTGCACGAGCCCAGAAGGAAGTTGAAATAACACTTTTCTCCGGGTTCAGCGCGGACGTTTCACAAGTAAAAGCAACAGAGAATAAGAAGTCACATCGACTGGGAAACGACTCTATATATGGGTAAGAAGAAATGAAAGAAAGACGGCGCCCTGCCCTGTCCAGCAGCTGCGTCCTGCTTCAGCGCTTGCAAGTCGCTCACTATTCATAAACGATGAAAGGGCCTTCCACACTTGTCGTCCTCAACGGAAATCGCATCGCGATCCGTTGCCATCACAAAGTGCAAGACCCCGAAACTATGGCCCCGGCCACTTCCTTCCTCCCTGTACTCAAAGATCCACACACCGACCCCACCTCTCCATACGCGACCGCCGCATCTCAAACCGCGATATTAGGGCCGCGGACTCCCGCGGTCATTAATGCCACCGGTGCCCGCTCGAAGATCCGAAGTCCCGCGCCGGTCGGTCACGCCAACAGCGTCCACTACGCTCGGGGAGGGAACGGCGGCGGCTCTACGCAGGAACGTGTTCTCTCCGGCCGGTGTTTGAGAAAACAGGCCGTCGCGAGGATCGGCCGGCACACATGGGCGAGCTTGCTCCACAGGCGCTGCGCTGACGTGCGTGCGACCGAGCGCGGTAGCCGCAGGAAGCGAGCGGCTAGCGCCGGCAAAAACGTCGTTGTCTTCGATCGGGCGAACAATGGGTGCCCGGGGGCGATCGTCGGCCTCGCCGGCTGCCCGCGCCGCACCCCTTCTCGCCTCGCGATTGCTTCCCGCTCGTCGCGCACGCAAATGAGAACCGGACCCAACGGCCTGCCACAACCAGACGGCGTGCAAAGGGTGCTGGGGGTAGGGGGGAGAGATGGTTCGAAAAAGAAAGAGAAAAAGGTACGTATAGTACTGCGCGCACGCGGCGAGTCAACCCTGTCGTCGTGGTCCCCTCAAAAGCCGGTCACGAAGATTCACTGGCTGCCTTGGGTGCTTGAGCGACCGACTGGCCCAAACCGGGCGGCGCGCTCGCACCAAGCTAGCTAGACACTCTGGAATCCGCAGCCGTCTGTGGGAGTGCTGGGCTGTTAAGCTCGTTTACACGTCGACATCCTTGTGGGTGCACCCCCCCCCCCCCCCCCCCCCTCCTAACTTCTCTGCTTTCTTGCATTCGCCGCCGCTTCGTAGATTCTCTCCCACGTATAATACAGTATGCTGCTTGCGCCTTGTTGACGTGCTCCCGTCCCACCTGCGAAGTTAGGTGCAGGTGTCCCGCAAAAGTACCCATGAAAGAAGCTGACCAATCCGCTCGATTAGGTTCTCAATGTCAACTATTCCTCGCAGACTACATTGGCTGATTTTATTGATAGGAAAGACAGAGGAGCTGGCCTCAGCTAGTGCGCTGTAGTCTGCTATTCTGTATTGCGAGAGAGGGAAAGGGAGTGAGAGTACTGGGATTGATGACGATAACAAGAGAAGTGGTGAGTGCCCTACTAGAGCCCTACTAGAGCCGCTCTGGTTTTGTGTCATGCAGAAAGTTGAACACTGCTTTAGTCGCCCGCATCAGAGCACGCTATTCTCGGCGCATGGCCTGACATCGCAGACTACAAGAATATATTGTGCCATGCTAGGGCATCTATGAAGGTCATCGACAGACATGGCTAGAATAGTGTCGAAAAGAGAACGATATTTAAGCAATAATTACGGTATAATTTCGTGAGCAAGATGCTATTATGAGAAACTCGATCAGGCTTTGGCATGCATATTGCAAAACTGCCACAGCTGAATTTATTTGCTCTGTCGTCTTTTGTTTAAGGTGACTGTCTGTGAAGTGTCTCTGAAGTGCTCGCGAATACTAGAAGGCTGTTTTGTATACAGTCAATACGTCAAACTATGAGGAATGCGATATATCATTTTTTCACCTTTTCCTTTTTCCTTAATTGCGAGGAGATGCCCCGTGCTTGGCTACTAAATGCTAAAAAAGCTGAAGCGTTTCACTTCATCGACCACCGTCTTTCATTATTTTAACAATTTAACGTTGCGGACAGACGCCGGCTACATGTTGCTTGTTCTCAACATTTCCAATCCGTTACGAGAGAGAGAGAGATAGACAGCAAAGAAAGGAAAGGCAGGGAGGTCAATCAGACGAGCGTCCGGTTTGCTACCCTACGCTGGGGGTCAGGGAAAGGGTGAATAGAAAAAAAATCAATAAATTTAGCACGCTACACTTCAGCGACCGAAGAGCTCCAGGATTCATCAGCGCTAACTGATTCCATTAGCCTCGCTCTGTTTGAGCATCTGTATGTACGGCAAAATGCCAAGATTTCATTCAAGGCCTTCTGATGTTTCCCGAATGTAATGAAAATAAGCTAGCCGAAAGCGGGAAGTTACACCTCGTTGTGATAAGCCGAGACGTGCATCTGTAATCGCTCAAGAGCTCCGGCAACAGCGTATACGAAAGCTTCGACAAAATGAGCATAACATACAGCAAAAAAAAAAAAAAAAAAAAAAAAACTAAATAACCTATTATATACATCGTAACAAAATGGCACCGACACCTCGACAAAATTTGTTCCTGGAACGCCGTGTCTATGCACTTTCCCGGTCGCAATGCTGTCTATGGTACATCGCACAAAGAAAAACACGAGCAACACCCTCCCCCCCCCTCCCCCTTTCTCACCAAACATTATTCCGCCTGCAATTATCGTCCCAGCGCGCGAAAAACCAGACGTGTTTTCTCTCCTCAATGTCTGCTCGGGAGCACAATTAGCTACAACGAGCGGGACAACTCACAAGAGCCACTACGATCACGAGGAAAACCGAATTAATTTTCTGTTCTTCCTTCCTTCCACGGCGAAATAAAGATGAAACAAATATATATACATGCATAATGCACGACTGGCGGCGCGTCAATGCGTTTTATTGATAATTCCTTTGCCGGTTAGGGTTTTCGTGCGGCAACGAGTGCAGGTAAGGCCGAAACTAAAGCGAAGGAATAAATGCGGGAAAGAAAAGCGGTGATCTACAGCACGCCTAATTCGCTGCAGTGTTAAGTATAAACCCCATGCAAGCGATTTTTTTGCGCGACAGCGACAAGCGACGCGATGGAGATGGCTGTCGCGTTCGCTCGTCGCCTACAAGTCGTACCCAATGCGAGCGATGACTTCGAGCGACGTCTCCACAGTGTTGCCAGTATAGGGGGATCGAGTTAGCGCCAAACCTGGCGTGGCCCAATCCGTCGCTCGAAGCCGTCGCTCGTCGCTGTCGCGCACAAAATCGCGCGCATGGGATTTAGCCTTTAGCGAATTGGCAGCGATAACAGCGTCATCTAGGCCCGTATTCACACACACAAACATACGAAAGAAAAGGGAGAGAGAAAAAAATTAAATAAAATTTCATTGACGCTAAACCTACTCGTATATATATATATATATAACAACAAATGCCACCCAATCTTGATGTCGGAGATACTATTAGCGAAAGTTGCTAACCAAAGGCAAACAGCACGTAGGAAATACACGTGAATTGCAAGTAACTGTTTTATATTCCTAAATGACATTACTTGCTGTGCAAATTCTAAGTTGTGACGTACCAAGCGCCAATGTGGACTTTACGTTAACTCAGGGTTAGCGCTTGCAGCCCTACTATATATATATATTTTCCTTTCATGTTGATATTGTATCTCTTTCTTGCGTCTGTTTTAGCCGGCCTATCTTTCTTACGTTCTGTCTCTGTCTTTTTCTTCTCGTTTGTGTCTTTTAGCCGGGCATTTTTTTTTTTTTAGTAGCGGGTATCACACATGATGTCAAGCTCTCCTGCACACACATTTAATAAAGCAGAAAAAAAAAGAAAAAACACGTACGAACAAAAGCTTTGCCAATTTGACCCCTGATTCTGCGCTGGGATTCAGAGCTTACATGCAAGCGTTGCCTATGTGTAGGCTTCCTACAGATTTACAAGATGGGCGCCCTCTGCAGCGGCATAGCTGCATGGAAGTCACGCAAAGCCACAGCGCTAGCGATAGCACGGACCTGCTGAGAGGCCGTGTTGAACATAATCATGCGGCATAATTTATTAGTGATGGTGACTTCCTACAATCATGATTGTATTGCGCTTAGCGCTACACGAACGGAACTAATGGACGAACATAAGGAACAAAACGTGGACGTACGTGGAGCAAGCTACCAACACGTTTAGTACTCTTAAAGAACGCGCTTATCTACAATATGATGTGGGGGGGGGGGGAGGCAAGATATAGCCCATCCCCCCATCCATATCCATCCCCATCCATCCCCCTCCCCATTCTACATCCTCATCCAATTATCACTTTTTTCACGTTTCGTTCCTCATGTTCATTCATTAGTTCCGTCAGCGTAACGCTAAGCGCAATACAATCACGAACGTCCACCAACTAGCCCCGGTCATCGCTTTACTAAACGGGTACAATATTAGTAGATATGCTCGGTATTTGCCCGCTATGAGTTCATAACAGTCGCTCTATATAGTAGTTGTACACATTCCCGTTAAGAACGGCTAACTTCGCGCGCTGCAATCCTTAACACAGACGCTTCTACCGTCGCGGTATGCCGGTATTACGGTCATGGTCATACGTTTTCTCTCGCTGAATTGTTTTCTCGGTAACTACATACGGCCGCCAAACAGGGTCTTTGGTGGTGGTGGTGTACGCAAACTCGAGGAAAGGTCACGTGAGCGACACGTGCCGTTGAACGCGTCTTCTATTATGCGGTCCGGCGGTGAACAACATTATATAGAGCAAGGACTCCACACCGAAGCCGATCTTCTCCGCCTATATGAATGTAACTTGATAGTAAGGACTGCAGTCCAAACTTAGCACTGCGAACTTTCTAGTGCGCTGGTCAATATCAGTTTGTGCGTCTTAATTACGAATAAATGTATGTTTATTTTTCTTTTTCGGTCCGTACACTGTTGCTCACGGGTGCACAAACTACAGCCACCGCTGTACCGGTGCTGCACGCAACAGCCGACGAGTATAGTGCAAGTGGCATCGCCTCGCCAGTCGGACACACAAACGTGTCGGAACGCGGCATTGGGCGCTGCGGCGACCGAACGTGTAATGAGGAAACAAAATAATAAAGAATTATGGCGCAGGGAAAGCCCGCCGCGCCATCGAAATACACCTCGGGCACGTTTTGTGTCTCGTGGATCGAATAAATACCATAATTGGCCGGTTGCGCACGTGTCCTCGTCTGGGCGCAGGCGACGGTATATGCTTGTGTGTCTGTGTGTCCGTTGGAAAGGGGGGGGGGGAGGGGGAGGACGATGACGCTTTCGCGTAAACAGGTTCAGACAGCGTAGGGGGTTTCTATACGAGGAACGAACAGAGAAAGTAGGCGGCGAAACAGCTTTGTTTTGCGCATTGCTTCGTTTTACCATTGCCACACTTCTGCATGCGTCTATACCAAATTGGCAGGATTATTTTCGTACGCGGCTGGAGCTGGCAGCATATAATGAGTGCATTTCTTGTTGCACGAGTCATACCGGATCGAGCCGGAGGGCGTATTTACGTAAGCCCATTTGTTTGGCCATAACAAGGAACGACATAGTTTGGAAGCGTACAAAACAGTGGACGAATGGAAGTAAATGTGAAGGATTGTTCACATTTAGAAATAAACATCCGCGGTCATAATGAGCTGTGTAGAGTACGTACAATGCGCTCAACGTGTGATGCGCAAACCATGTAAAAGGACAAGCGTCGTGGAAGGACAATACGTGCAACAAGTTCGCGACGCGCGCCTCCAACGTAATGCAATACAGACTTTATGAAAACCATGGTGCAGAGCATAAGTATTTGCCCAAGGACACTTATATACAACTAAAGAATTGTTTGGCGTAGTCGCATCCTTCTCACTGACCAACTGACCGTGTGCCTATCGCAGTACAGTTAAACACCCGCTTAAAGCCATGCACAATGGCTCTGCGATTTCTTCAATACTGACAACGATTCTGAATATTCAGAAAGTCCTGAAGTCTGAGCGAAAGTTGTCTCTCGCTTTCAATACACTAAGAGGATCGTAATAATAAACGATCGTACCACAATGCTCCGGACGAAAATCGCACTGTGAAGCCATACAGATCATATACTGACTTTGGTCAATATATAGAGTGACCAAAGTCCATAGCCGCTGATGTATAAGACCATAGACGCCGATGTATAAGTATGCAAGCATACAAGGCTTTTTTTATTCTTTGGAGGTTAACCGCTCTAAAGCGCTTTCAGCTTTAGGTCGGAAAAAAAAAAAGCTTCCGCATCATCAGCCGAAGACGACAGCATTCAGAGCTCTTAATTAGGAACCTGTAACGAAATACCGTTATGTTTTTCCAATTTCGCCTTGGCAGTGGCATGCGATAGGAATCGCGGGACACGTTTTCTTAGTGGGGTCTGCGGCGCCGGGAGACAAAACGGCTGCACGATGGTAATGAGGGCAAGGTCTGGACGAGACAAGAGCTAACACTGACCGCGTTCAATTGGCGCTCCGGCACTTGTCGGGCACAGCGTGGGCACCGCCGGCGGGCACAAAAAAGGCAAGCCCTCCCCCTCTCCCTTTGAAAGCAGTTTTGGCAAGAACGCGGCCGGCCACATTTCACGTCTCGGGGAAACGTGTCAGATCCAACCATGCTTTATCGCACTCTTGATCCGAAGGCGTCAAAGGAGCCACTGAGCGAAAAAGCCGCCGGCGTCTGTAGCAGCGAAACTTCCCACTGGCTGCGACGCCACGTCACGAGCGACGTCACGAGCGCGCCCGCCTCCCGGGCTCGGGACGCTGGCTCGCGTTTGCTGGCTAAGCCTCAACGGAGCAGAGGGGACGAAAGAAAACACCTCCTGCCGCGCTATTGCGCGAAGAGAGAGGGGATCGCCGCGGCGCCACGTCGCTCTCGCTGTCGGAAGCCTGTGTTATCCGCGCGTTCTTTGTGCGATCAAGCCCTCGCCAAACCGCGGTGGGGTGGTTATAACTGCGCCTCGGTAAGGCCAAATCAAAACGCGTTAAGTGTCTCAATGTGCTCGCTTTCCCGTGAGGAGTTCATAACTCAAAGGACCGCTGAGCGGTGTTCAAGTGGACATTAATGCGTTCACATTCACAGCTCATAAGAAGTGCTTAGCTGTCCCCGGATTTTTGTGCCATGAAACGCGACGTTTGTGAGCGGGTTTCAAACTTCCTGAGCCAAACCAGCACAAAAACGCGTGCTTCGTATACGTATGGTGACTCATTTGTTCGAATGATTAGTCGCAAGGGTTACCTGCTCAGCTGATACTGTTTGAGTGGTTTAGAGCAGACGTGCGAAAATTCTGACCTCGGGGAACCCCACCTGCCTTCCCAGAGTGCCAAGTATTGGGAACCCCTTGTTTAGAGTAAGCCAAGGAGGTTAAAAAACATTTATTTGAACCTCCTTGGAGTAACCTAACGAAGACAGGGGCTCCACGGAACCCAGTTATGGAACACCTAACCGCTGGCTTAGTGTTCCCTAATCAAGATAGGACCCTGCGGTGCAACGGTGAAAACACGCGTTCTCGTAAGGTGAAACACGGTCGAGCTCAAAGGCAGAAAGTGAGACATCATAGAAAGCAACTCGTATGAGCGTAGAATAGCGAACGATAACAAGCACGTGTGCTTGCGCACAAAGGAAGCATAGCTTGCCAGCAGAAGAAGCCGAACGGCTGGGTCCCGTTGGGGGAAGGTGAGGCTGGGCAGATGGCAAAAGGCATAAATTGTGGGATACTCGTGGCTCGGAAGGGGAGCACTGCAGCAGCTTCGCTCAATTTGAGAAGATGGAACGATAGAGTGAGAAAACGACCCAAGAGCTGCGGAGAGCACAAGGGGCTGGAAGAAGAAAGAAGTGAGGAACATAAAGCGTCAGACTAGCCGCCCCTGTAGAGCGTTCGTTTCGCGGTCAGGAAACAATGGCGCATTGTGGTGCGCAGCAGCGTTCTTTGCTGGCGGCCGGCTCAGTGATTGTAGGCCGTCGCGGTCCCCTCCGCTACGCGTGGTATACAGCCGTCTACAACAGCAGCAGAAGCAGCATCGGTGCTAAGCAGTTGGGCCGCCTGAGTTCCGCCGCCTCCTTTACCGGGAATCAGGAGATGCCACTCTCACCATGTCATCCTCTCTCTCTCTCTCTAACTTTCTCCTCTATCGCTCTCCCTTCCGCTTCGCCGCGGCGGCGCGCGTTCGACCAGCTGCTTGCTCCAACGAACGGGGTGCGCCGCCGATCGCGACGGAGACTCAGACTTCGCGGAATGAGCTGCCTCCCGCTTGCCTCCGGAAAGGCTGGGCACGCGCTCGCGGAAGAGGACACGCGAATGGCGAGCTGACAATAGACAGTTTTAGTAGGACACAAACAATAAACAACACATAGAAAGGAAAAACAGGGAAATGACAGGGGTGCAAGTTAGGCGGGTGGGAAGTATGCGGACGCCGAATCGTCTGCGAACGCGACGAGCGAACAACTGGTCGAGGCAAAGTACGCCACGCTTCTGGGTGCCCTAGCAGGAGCGTAGAAGGCGGAACGTACTGATAATATGCCACTTGAAGGCGAGAGGGAACTAAAGAAGTTATGGGGTGGGAAAAACGAGACGGCGAAATCTATAATAGTGGGAAGGGCGAGTTAATGGATCGTAGCAGTCCGAATTTCTCGTGCAGTAAGCTTATAGGCTAAGGAAAACACATCATGTGTTTTACGAAATGTGTCCCTAAAGTGATTTATAGGCGATTCGGGTAGTGTTTGCGAGTCTAGGTGTGCCTGCAGCTATAGTAACACCCTTTCATTCCTCCGACTCCTCCGCTGTCCCTCACTTCGCACTTTTTTCCAAATTTACACACTGTTCAAGACACCGAACTTTCTTCATGCACTGACCTATGATGTTTGGGGCAAACTAATTGCCACATGAAGATAGATAAAGGAAGGAGGGGGGATGGCAGATGAAGGCAGCGGTACCAGAACTAAGGTTACCGGTGCCCGTGAATGGCTAAACATAGGTGACTTGAATGATAAAATCGAGAAAACATTCATCGTAGCAGCGCTATGCGAACCTTGAGGTACCATTGTCCGATGTTCTATTGAATATAAAAGAAGTAGATACACTAATGGACTCTGTCGAGCCTCCTGATATGTCACCCCTCCGAATAATACATACATAGCCAATGGAAAGCATCACAGATAATGAGCCAGGCTTCCTCCTCTACTTTTATATAGAAGGGAGCTGCGGGGCTGCAGTCTCTGCAACCCCAAGAGTAATTTTGACGAATCAGTTAAAATACGCATATTTGTGCGTTAAGGGGAACAGCCCAGTAATCGTATACGAAGAAAAGGTACGAGACAAATGTGTTGGCTGCCATAAAATTTATATGCACGACCTATAATCGCAACTCGCGATGAAGTAGAGGAGCGCGCAATCGGCCTAAGACGAGTGAACGTCTTCCCTCGCGGCAAATTACAATTCACGCGCAGCGGCGTTAAGCAACGCAACACAAAGGCGATCACCGCCCTTCATCACGGAGTTTCTCGTTGCTACAGTGCTCGCCGGGGAAGCAAAGGCAAGCGTCGTGATGTCACGATCTTCGCAAACCAAGACGCAAGACAGCCCCGCGGCCGCGTGCCTTTTGGCGATCGTGGGATACGTAGCCGCAGCTATACCCGATAGCGAACGATGTTGCGAGTACAGACTCCCTGGCGCCGGAAGGCGGCTGTCCGCTCCTCCTCCTCCCCCCGAGAGACGCCGTCACCGACGGTGGCTCACAAACATCACCGAAGGCGCGCAACAACTGACGCAACGGCGATTGTCCAAACGGCGAGACAGCGGCGCTGCGCGACGGAGGGGCGCGATGGCCGTTCGTCCCGCTCAATAACAATCACGCGCCCCCACGAACAATCGGCGCGCGCGCGCGCGTGCGTGTGTTTGTGAGTGCGCGGATCGCGTCGCTTGCGAAAGGGCGGCTCGGCTGGCCGACCGAAGCACGACAAGCACCGACGCAGCGGCGACTTCTAGCTGGCTGGCTGGCCAGCCGCCGGAGAGAGATGGGGGGCTCGTCCACTGACAAAAGTGACAGCGACCGCGGAAAACGTGCCTCATTGTCTAACGAGAGAGACAGGAGACGCCGCGCCGACGGGCACCAAGCGTGCTCGCTCCGCCAGACAGCGCCGTGGACACGATCAAGGTTGTCCCGTGCCCATCCGACTATGACGACGACGACGACGACCGCAGTGGCGATGTGCACATGAGGCGCTGCAGTTCCTTGGAAGCGCGGGCGCGCGCGCGATTCATGCATGATGTGCCTCTTTCCCCTGGCATCCTCCTCGCCAGCAAGTAGCGACGTTTCGATGCCCGCTTCGCCGGTTCTCCTCCGCGTCGTTCCGTCTCACTCTTTCTCTCTACGAGCCACCTCCGCCACCTCCGCACCCTACGCAGCATCGTCCGCTCCATCCCGAAGGCAGGAATCTGCCCGTGCGAACGGCAGTGCAGTCCAAACACTCGCGGCACGGGTAGATAGGCACGGAACAAATTCTAGTACTATGTGGGGATGCGGCACGATCTGCCGCGCGATAACTATTCCAGCAAAAAAAGAAAAAAAAACTGCTTTTATGACACGCCAAACTGCTCCTACGACTTAGAATGTGCCTTAGAATCGCGCGAGAACAAAACTGTATCGATTTTGATCATCATCATCATCATCATCATCATCATCATCATCATCATCATCATCATCATCACCACCACCACCACCACCACCACCACCACCAGCAGCAGCAGCAGCAGCAGCCTATCTCATGTCCACTGCAGGACGAATGCATTTCCCTGCAACCTCCAATGACCCCTGTCCTTCGCTAACAGATTCCTACTATAGCGCCTGCGAATTTCTTGATTTAATCACCCCACCTCGCCTTCCGCCGTCCTCGACTGCGCTTCCTTTCTCCTGGTACCCATTCTGTAACCCTCTCTCTCCCTGTCATCTTTGTTTTCCCCATGCCCATTGCCCCGGTGTAGGGTAGCCAACCGAAGGTTATTCTTGTTAACCTCCCTGCCTTCTGCTTTTCTCTTTCCTTCCTTCCTTTCTAATGGTCCACCGGTTATATAACCTACGCATTACATGAGCTGCCCAGTTCCACTTTTTTCTCTTAATCTTACTTACAATATCGGCTATCGCTGTTTGCTTTCTGATCCACACCGCTCTCTTCCTGTATGTTAACGTTACGCCTAACATTCTTCGTTCCATCGCTCTTTGCGCGGTCCTTAACTTGCTATCGAGCTTCTTTGTCAGTCTCCAAGTTGCTACCCCATATGTCATCACTAGTCAAACAAAAATATGAGTAGAAGGGTCGCTCGAACGGATGGTGTATACGACGAAGAGGACGAAGAGAACGTGGACGACGGCAACGGAAGGCACGACGCTCTCCTGCTAAAATGCACACGCGGAGAAACCAAGCAACGTCGATTTAGCGCTGGCGTCGCTTTCGTACCCCCAGCGATAACGCTGACAAAAGGCCGCTGGATTTTCCAACCAATGCGCACTATATAGGGTATTCCTCATGATGACAGGGATGACGTGAGAATGATGTTGGCTATATATCAGGGGCCTACTTTACAAAGCTTTTTCGTTCGAAAGTGCTCTGTGTTACTGATCAGTCGCCTTTTCTAATAATCAAGTCCAGCATCAGAACTGGTTGGAATTTTCTCTTACAAGCAATTCTAGCGTAACCGCGTTTTGTGAATACGGCTCCAGGTGTCTACAGCCGGCTAACTTCTGTATGCACGACGCACGTTCGGTTGACCCCCGCGTGTTTTATGGGCGTTCGAAGAGACACAGTTGCCTTCAACATACGACAGGATCGCTGCACGCAGCTCGTTCCAAAGCTTCGGCAAACGGTTGCGCGTGCAGATGTTTTCTCGGCGCGGGGCTCGACAAACAACCACGAGCGATCGGCGCAGACGCGTTCGTATATGTGTGTATATATATATATATACTTACGCACAAGAAGCGACGCCTAAACAGCGACTCGGTGCCGCAGATGTCTCCTCGATCAGACCGGGCGCTCTTTCAGTGGCGCAAGTCCCATTGTTAGGCGCCGCGATGGGTGAAATATTTATTGACGCTCGTGATCTGCGCGGGCTTCTGACAACAGTTGGGACGGCTTTGTTTCAGTGCACACGCGCGAGAATCGCCTGATTGTTTCTCCGCAGGAAGAAAAGGCGCGTGTTTTATGCAGCGGAAAGAATAGCTAGCTGGGAAGACAATCAAAGCCTAACTCATATACGCCGCGGTGGCCGCACAATGCGAGACTCGCCTGCGTATAGCGGGCGCTTGCTATCTAGTATTGCTTGTACACCATGGCCGTAGCATTAAGAGAATCTTTCTCAGCCGTCGATGGCGATTATATCGCCAGACGCAGATGGACAGTCGCGAAGGAACTATAGCGCCTCTAACTCAGCTTTCGTCTTTGTCGTAATCGAAAGGAATTAATGAATATGCGGTGGCGCAGCCTTGGAGGAAACGGGTGTGCACTGTAAGTGAACACCTAAGGCGGCAACCGCACTGAGCATTTTTCGAACGTATATATATGGCTCCGCGTCGTCGTCGCTTCCATTCGATGCCACATGATCATCGATTTGTAATCAGCGCTGAATTGCGTCACGTGTGGTTTTCACTTAACGTCACAATCCCGTTGTAGAACGTATACACTTGACAACTCATTATACAACGCGTGGGCATCGTCTGCGCCGAAAATAGATCGGAACGCACGTTCCGCATGCATCGTTGTATTTTGACAGACTCCTAAGACTAAGACTGCTTTAGTGCTTAGTATCTTCCAGCAACGAGATCTGAACAGTACGATAACGTTTCTATCGCATTCTCGTCAACATAAAACCCTAACTACAATACGCGTATAAGGAGGAGGAGGAAAGAAAGAGAGAAGGCAGGGTTGTTAACCAGAAATTCGTCTGGTTGGCTACCCTGCACCGGGGGACGGGAAGGGGGAATAGAAAGATGAGATATATAGATAAGTGTAAGCATGCTAAAACACCCTACGACATGCTTTCTTTAATGAATTAAAAGCGTTAGGACAGAAATTTGGTATGAAATTGTGTAAAACGAAAAACTGAATTTTGTCCAACGATATACGACAGCAGCTCAAAAATGTACGTCTTATTTCCCCGGCGCCCAACTATAAACAAAGCAGAAGAAGAAAAGAAAAGAGGAAGACAGAAAAAAAGACCCGAATGATAAGACGCGACGTTTGACATTGTATTTCCTCCTTTCGTACTCCCGCGCTGTTATGCACCGTCCAAACGTAAGCGAATACCAAGTAACACTATTAGACAAGTTACACAATTCAATTATCATCCCAATTTCTAGCGCCCAGCTTGACGCCCCTTTACTCGCAATCAATAGTGAGTGTCACCGTGTTCGTGCAGAGCTACAAGCCACATTCAATCAGCACAGCAACAGCTATTGCTTTGACACTGCCGTATGGGGAACCAGAATTCCAGTTGTGATAAACCGCCGGCACCAGTTGTTCATATAACAGCCCTTTAGAGCGCGTAAACCAGCCTACAGCATGAAAGTCTTTAGCGCCCAGTGGGAAACATCGGTGCACTGGACTAATTATATTACTGGAGATTTCTATCGCTGAAAGAGATTTACTTTCTCATCACACGATGGACTTTTGCCTTCACCGCGGCTTGCGCGGAGTAGTGCGTCTACGTCGTGCCGTGTACGCCGTGTACGCAAGGAAGGGCAACGAGCATGCATATCGATGAGAGGAGGCTCATGGTTAATCGCCTCCATCTGTCGTCCGCCGAAGCAATGTGGGGGCATCGGCGCTAACGATGTCCGGCGCTCTGTCCAGGGAGCGCCACAGATGCAAATGGCATTGCACACATATAGAAGGCAGCGTGCAGGCCGAGTCCCTCATAGACCATATGGCGTGCTCCGTCCGGCTAAGACAAGAGTTATGCCATGTTTACGCCAGTACCACAACAGACCCCTTTCGGGCAATTGTCGTAGAGAAATACCGAGCAAAGTGACCTCATACACCGAAGAGAGCGGGCGCACTTAGGAACGGTTACGACTCTCGCAGGGCTAATACGTGTACGGCCCTTCCAAGTTGTCTGCGGCATCTGCGATCGTAACCAAGCCGATAAAGGCGCGGCGATGACCCGTGAGGAGGGTCCCGGACGCCTTTTTCTATGTGCATCCTGAAAGAATCTGCCTCAACGTGAGCAGAACTTACGAGTCACACCCGTATATGTTATTATGCTGCAATGAATGTTTCTTCTTTGTGTGCTTGCAGTCCGTGCCCAAGGACTACTGTTAGTAAAGGGTGCCAGCCTGTCAGCCTCTGGTCGTAAGAATAGAGAGAATAGCGAAGGCGCTGTCCAGTGACGGAGAGTTCTTACGAACAAACAGCTTTGTTAGACCGGCCCGCACGCCTACGTACCTCCACGAGACGCGCTAGCAAACGGGGGCCTAGAGTACGCGTCCATTGTCTTCTATCCACAGAAATCATTCGAGGTCGATGAAGAAAAGAAAGAAGCGGGGAAAGAGGAGACATATACAGAGGGCACAGGGGGCGTCAGGAGCGGCCGGCAGACCCGTTCGTCGATGACGTGCAAGCCGTCAGAGCCGCGAATATACATGCGCGCACGCGGCTGCGGCCGGGCGAGAGTGGAGACGCTGCCGATCGTCCGGACAGACAGGCGGAAGACCTCGGCAATGAACGCGCGGCGCGCCGCCCACGGCACAAGGTCTCCAAAGGCCAAGGCTACGGTACGCGTGCGCCGATGCCGCCGCTAGCAAGCTAGCTGGCCAGCTAGAGGATGCCGAGGCTGCAGTGGCAGGCCGACCAGCAGCACCACCCCCCTCCACCTCCCTACCCAAACCCTTTCACCCTTCAGCAGCGGACGCAACCCCTCCGGCCACACGAAGCGGGCGCGCCACTTGATCCCAAGGCAGTGTGCGTGCGATATACACCGCCACACAATGCACCCGACGAGGCGCCATTGTTAGCTCGCCCCTCGCGGCGGCTCGTTCGCTCTCCACCCTGTCCGCCGCAGCAGCTGCAGGAGCGGGATCGTCTTTGGCTCAGGAGCCGGCCGATCGGCGGGCGCCGGCCTGGTACGCGCCGGCAATTTTCCGAAGACTGGCATGTCCAGCTCCTCCGATAGCAACATCGTATATACGGGTTGTGTTATTGGCCGACGAACGGCTATCGCTGTTGAAATCAGTCCTGACAGGGAAACTCTGACTTAAGAGTCTCTTGCCGGTGCACTTCTATAACAGCCGTCCAATAATCTACTAGGCACCCACGCGGCTCAGAGCCTTAAAAAATTAGACCATGCTACTAATATAGGTCCTTCTAATAGCCAATACGATTGCGACTAGGCTTTGCCAGCTATAAGATGTATAGATTTAGCAGGCCCAGCACTTTGACCCGTTCGATTTTGTTGCAATCTTTGGCTTCTCAGAGAAGGAAGAGGAGGAGGAAGAAATAAAGAGAGAATGCAGGGATGTTAACTAGAAATGCGCCTGGTTTGCTACCCTACTCTGGGGGACGGGAAAGATGGAATAGAAAGATAAGACAAAAAGAGGAAGGGGAGGGGGAAGAAAGCTGCGGAGAGCTCGCGCACGCACACGGAGGGCCTTAGCCAGTCAAAGACGTTCACATAGGCCAGTCGCCCTCAAGAAAGACAAAAGTGCCTTCATAGCTTTGTGGGCCGACGAGCGATGGGGACGGTCTTCAAGTAGCACCTACACAGACAACCGACGATCGTCCAGTCGTCGCAATACGATAAATAGTGTTTGTCTTTCCGACTGAAATCGACGAGCTCGAGCTCACAAAGGATATGCGTAAACAAGTCGCAATGAGAGAGAGCCGACAACGTTTATTAAACAAAAACATAAAAATAAAAGACAATATATGTGTCCCGCCCAGCATAAACTTAGCTACTCTGGAGTCATGCAAATATAACTAACTAACTAACTAACTAGCTAACTAACTAACTAATAGGCAAACCTACAACCTGCGACACATGTACATTGCTGGGCTACGAAGCTCAGTTGTTACCGTAAATGACTGATCGCAGTAATACAGCAAGTTGAGCGAATTGGTTTCCGTTCACAATGACAGCCAAGAGCACTCGTCCTGTCGTCTTTTCATTTTGTTCCCTTTTGAAACTCTTTGTTTCAACTTAACCAACTGACATTTCTAAGGGGGACCTATGCCCACTCGAAAGTGACCTACGACAGCTTGCTATTGTCCCCGCCATGTATAAAAACAACAGCCTTAACATAGAGCCCCCCACCCCGCACACACACACACACACACACCGGAAGTCGATGTTGCAGGCCAACATCAACACTCGGCGCTGGATCGCGGTCCTAGCGGATACTGAGACGTGAGCGCGCCTCTCCCATTTCTGAGTGTGGCGGTGGCAATTTCAGTATTCTCAACTATATATATGCAATACATCTCTTGGAAGAGCCTCTGGCTGGGAAAAGCTATTTCCGAGCCGATCCGAGCCCATACAACGGCTCTTACGGAAACGCCAGTCTTTTCCATAACTGGCTGTAACGTGGATTCCTTAGTATACTAAGGAATCGATATATATATATATATATATATATATATATATATATATATATATATATATATATATATATATATATATATTTGCAAGGAGGATCAAAACAGCGTTGCGGGCACTCGAAGAGTCAGTGACGTCACTCGCCACTACATTAGGCGCGAAGCGTGAGAGTACACTAAGATTACTTGAGGTGCAATTGCAAGCGTAAAAGTGAGTTGGATATACTGTGCGCGTTAGTGGGAAGCTCAAAATTTCGCTCACGGTCAAAAAGAAAAAGAAAGGAAGAAAAATATTGGTACGATAAAAACGGAAAGCCTGGATTCGCGTTTAGACTTGGATCAGAGACTCCATGCACTGGGACGCGCTAAGTATTTTTCATAACAGCGCCCAATGAGGCCACATCAAATCAAGTTTCTAACCAAAAATATCCACGAGAAAAGAAAACGTTCCATTGCGTCTTTAAAAGGGCGTTAGAAGATGGAGATAAAATGAAAGACATCGGAGGTTATCCAAATGTTATCTGCGGTTTGCGCGTATCACACTAACGTATGTAGGAAGCTTAAGCTTCCGTAGCAGCAAATAAGTGAATGTCAATAAGGACGGTGTCACAGTTTGCAAGAACAAGACGCAAATGCGAAGTACAGGTAGCGACATCACGTGCACGTTCAAGTCCCCACATGCGTTGTAAAAGATGGTGGCAGCGGTTGAGTCAGGGCAAAATAGTATCTTTTCTTTCTTTGTGTGTGAGGCGTCATAAATGAATGCACTATATTTTGGAATAGAGTTAGGCCCCTAATTGGTCCATTCTGCTGACTTATGATATAATAGCGAGTCAAACAAAGCGAGAGCGCCAGGAAATCAGTGACGTCAAACGACCTCGCCACGGGGAAGAAAAAAATCAAGTTTGACCAAGCATGTGACGACTGCAACGCAATTTTTAACATGTGATAATTGCAACGAGGTTTGCAAATGATGAAAGGGATTAAAAAAATTCAAGTTTGATGTTTCTCCGTAATAAGCAAGTGTCGTATACTCACGAAGGTTTTCGTTCGGAAGTGCTCTTTAGCATTGGCTGGCCGCCTTTGCTAATGATATGTTCAGCATGAGAATTGGCTTGAATTCGCTGTTACGAACAGTTTAACCCATGAGCTTTTTGTGAACACGGACGCAATTTTTTTTTTCATACGAATTCAGAACCATTCAAGAATTCAAGGTTCCAGCATGCAGTTTTGTGCTGCCCGATTTATAGTGTTCCCTACAGTGTCTCCTTTAATGAAGCAGCCTATAGAAGTGCCTCCCAAGACCGATCTGAAGTGGTGTAATTATTAATCACATTTACAATCAAGGCATGCATGCAGTAACAGCCACTTTCAGATTCTCCAGTTTCAGAGCGCTTAAGTTATTCTGCCCACGGATTCACCGAGTGGCGTTCTTATTCGCCCCGCGTCGAATCGATACGTCGTGTGGCCAGCGTATGGCTGGCAATATATTATGCACGACAAGGACAATGATTAAAATAAATCCTGCACTGTGCTGACCCTCTCACTCGTATACGTGCGCTGTTCGATGCGTCTGAAGCCAAGTGCGAATGTGAAAACCTCAGGCTTTCCTCGTTTTGTCTTCAGCATTTCTTCGTTTGCATTTAACAGGCAAACACGTTTCTTTTCACCTTCTTATGTAGCCTCGGGGAAAACAACAACGTATTCAAAATATTACCTGTACCGGACTTCGATTCTTTGTACGTATAACATGAAATCGTCGTCTCCAGGCGTTCTTGGTGTACGGCGCTTACCAAGTGTTGCATGTTGCTTCCCGCGCTCTCTAAGACCTAACAACGTCCCTGTGTTTCTTAACGATCAACAAAATATGGCAACAGAATACGCGATAATGACGCTTCGTTCTTTCTAAACATTCCACCTCCAAGCGTCTTTTCCATAGCTATACGAAGCAGGAACTAAAAAAGATGATAAGAACTGTTCATGTTTCATACATTAGTGAGCTTTTACGGCTCGCAATGCGGAGCAATAACGAACAAAATATTACTCGTGTGTAATAATTTCTTTGCTTTACTTCGTATTTCCCTGTGAGACGCATTTTGATCTGCGTGCAGAGCAGGGACCGAATCCATAAAGCGTTGCGTTCGTAAGTGCTCTTGCCCATTGGCTTCACACCTTCACTAATAATACGTCCAGCGTAAAGATCGGCTGGAATTTGCTCTTACGAACAGCGCAAGAGATTATTTTAAATGTGAACCCAGGTTCCCTCAATACATCACATATTCACATTACGCAGTTTTTAAACTTAAATTTGTGCTTTGTTTGCCTCTGTTTTCATTTATCTGTCAGCTTTTGACATTATCACGCAAACAACATCATAGGAAATTGGCCTCCGCGAACATCAGCGCGATCCGCAATGAAAGCGCTGCTGCTTTACTTAAAAGACACGGGACCTTGGCACAAATTTTTACCTTACACTGTGTGACGTAGGATTGTACGGTGACACTGCGTAACACTAGGAACGCCTTTGCAGGCTGCGTGACAGTGCCCACAGAAACAGTTCGTGTGTATCGTGTGGATGTGTGTGTGTGTGTGTATATGGCTCTTTTCTAAACTATTTTTCTCTCCCTCACCTGTCGCATCCCTTTGTCCCTCCCCGGTACAGGGTAGCCAACCGGAGATGTCTCTGGTTAAATTTCAGCACAATGCGTTGGCGGGCTAGTTGGTGCGAATCCATGAATACTTTGTTTAGCGCAAAACAACAGACACAAGAAAGACGACAGGACAAGGCGCTTTGTCCTTTTGGACAAAGCGCCTTGTCCTGTCGTCTTTCTTGTGTGTGTTGTTTTGCGCTAAACAAATTTTGGACAAAGCGCCTTGTCCTGTCGTCTTTCTTGTGTCTGTTGTTTTGCGCTAAACAAAGTATTCATGGTTCTTTGGTTAACCCTCCCTGTCTTTTCTTTGCCTCTCTCTCTCTCTTGCTTCCCTAACCTGTCGCTGTACAACACTTTCACAAAAAGGACTTACGTCATTTATTCGTAAGGGTAAATTCAGCCCTATCCCGATGCTGGGCGTATTATTGAAGGAGGGGGCTGACCAATGAAAAAGAGCATTTACGAACAAGAAGCTTTGTGAATTCGGCCCCTGCACCTTTCAAAGCTATAAAAGTCGATTTCAACAACAGCGCCAACAACAGCAGCAAGACATGACTTATACATGCTGGACCAACAACGGCATGAGCAAAGCTTGGAGCTTGCAATTAATATATGCCGCCGCATTTGCAACTATAGGAGTTTGCGGCGATGCGTTGGACGCCATAAACATCAAGCTGTATCATTTTATTGCCTAATATTACCGTCTTTCTAGCGCCATCCTCGCACCGAACCTTGGACGCATGGAAGGATATATAGTGAAAAAACATCAGACAGTTTCTTGCTGAACCGTTTTTTTTAAGTGTCCATTCACCTCAATTGCGCAACATTTTAATCGGATCTTTAAAACATTGTACCTAAACTATAGCATGTCCCCCGATGCAGTCACGCTGTAATTTGCTGCATCTGAGCAATTGGCCTTCGGTGTTGATTACAATGCACTTAGCTCTTCTTTTCGGTCGCCAAATGGATACAGCTTCCGAACGCTCCATTTGTCTTTAGCACTGGCCAGCGAGCACAGTGTAACTAATTACTGAGGGGGCTGCCGTAGTAAATCATGTACGTTATTCTAAAGAGGCCCATTACATTTGCGGCAAACGAGCGAATGCTAATCGCACAAAGCATTACAGATTTACGAGACGCATCAGGAGAAACAGCCTGAAGCTACACGAATAGTTACGGGTAAATGGCGATGTCCATCCACGTTCAAAATACAAACATAACTGGTCAATGTTGCGTGTGTATATACAATGAAATAACGGTGTGAATAAAGATGATCAGAGACAGCCTGAAGCATCGGCATTATAAAAATTAGAGCCTGACTACACGAACGTTAATGTTGTGTTCGGCGCCATGAAATATGAAATGGCTTGAGGAAGGGTAATCTGACACTATATACTTCGTATTGTTTTCTTTTGTTGAAATAGGAAATAAATCAGTGCATTAAACAATAAATATATACTCCTTAGATCACAGGCTTGGTTGTCCGTGCTCCTTCACCGATTATCAACGTGTCGGAAGCGGAAAACGAAACAAAGCCAAACAAGGAAAGGCACGCCCATGTGTTCGAATCTTAATGCCTAGCCCATCGACATTGTCGCCAAAGTATGCAAATGCACAAATCTGCTCGTAAGAAGGGTCTAATACGGCGTGCCACAAGGACAGCAATACAGACGCTCAACCGTCGCGATCAGTTACGAAGAACGAACGGCTTAGCGAGTATACCGGCGATAAGATACAATATTCGGATGGCTGCCCGGGCAATGCTGACATTGGTGCATGCGGGTGTGTTCGAGAGGCGCACAGGCACCTATCGACTGACGCTCGCTGGGACTATAGGCTTGCAGACCGACTTGGCTAATAAATGTTCGCGAAGCCCCATACATGTGCACGAATTCGGCATCACGATGAGATAGGAAAGATCGAATCGACTGCAGAAAAGAACTATAGTTTCTGGCATGTACGCAAATTTTTTCGTGACGTTGCAGAAATGATCGTGACCAGAGCCAGCGCGCTGAATAATAATAAAAAGAAGTACTTTGAATCGCTACTTTTTTAGGAGCTACCGATAAAGAGAGCAAGCAGTAGAACAGTAACATATAGGGGCAATATACGTGTTATATAAGTCAACGTGTTCCAGACTACAAAATTAGCGGTGCCACCGCTGCCTCGAGGGAAGAAAGCCTAAGCTTCTACGGGGACACGAAGGAACGAAAAATGAAAATAATCAAGCTGGGTGAGAATGTTGGGATTATGCTGTTAAAACAGGAATATCCTCACCTTCCTCAAGAGCGAGGTTTAATATCCTGGAAAGAGGAAGACCAAGAGAAAGCTAAGCGGCGACGTCACCATATAAATAACGAATCGACTTTCTGTGACGTCCCATATTGCGGCTAAAGTTGGAAGGAACTTGTTCCACAATCAAAATTATTTACACACACCTCGAAAAAAATTTTTTAGAAGTATTTTTGTGTCGCTTCTTTTTGTGAACAGAAGAGTCGCGCTGCACAAAAACGTTGTTATATTGCATTATTGTTGGTTAGGGCGCCGCAAGAGGTCACCACCAGCCCTGGCGTTCGAGTGCATCTATGTGTGTATTCTGCAATGCGTATAAGAAGTTATACGTGTGCGATGCTGTGGAAATCGAGCTGCTTTACGAGAGGAATATGGATTCAGAATGCGTTGCTGTGCTTCTACACGACTGTACAGAGAGAGAGAGAGAGAGAGAGAGAGATCGGATGCGAAAGTCCGGGAGGTTAACCGGAATATAGATATCCACTTTGCTGCCTTGCACTGGGGAAGGGGTAAGGGGAAACAGAAAGATAAAGTCCTTCATATACATATGAGCTGCCTATCTGCGAAAAGCGTGCCCACGTAGTGTAAATAATTGTACAAAAACTATAACGGTGACGTAGGGCCACTGGAGAAACATAAGGCAGTAAATCTTCATTGAACCTAACAATTGATTATAAGTCGGGACGAGCGGACAGTTCATTGTGATGACGCTGTCTATATCTTTCCTGGTATTACTTCAAGGAACTCCAACGCGAAACCTTCAATGCGGACGATATGCAAACCTGCACTGGATTTACATTATGGTCTACTATTTCTATGCGTAATGTACGCTGGAAACAAGAATCAGCTTTGGTGGACGTTCTAACGGCTGCGATAGAGAACAGCGCGCATATCGATTGTTCGAAATCCGTGTACAAATAGCACCTTTGAAGCACTTGTGACACTTTAGAAGAGACTATCATTTACTATTGTTTCGCCGAAGATACAGCGTACTGTTCGAGGTAAATCAACGATAAATATGAAAGTGCAAGGTTTCTTTACATAACACGAAGGTACTTCTTCTAATGGATCTCTGATGGGAATACCTCGAGGTTGCACAGCTAATTTATATGGCGCTCATGTAGACTTTCACAAGGTTTTGATAACATTTCACACGGTACATGGTACAGAAATCACGAGCCTAACTTTGTCCATTTCTGACGGTCCTAAGTTATATAAAAAAAAAGGGGGGGTATATTTTAAGCATAGCACACGAATTATTTTACAGACTGTTCTCAAACCAAGTTCCTCGTGGCTAAGCGAAAGCTGCACACTTTAAGCGCGGCAGTACAGCGTACACGTGCCACCATTTCAACTGTCTAGGATTTGCACAGCATGACTTAAGTTTGTCGGGAAACGCGTTTGAAATTTTACGACATCTATTTCGTCGATTTATACCACGCAGCTAAGGCTCAGGCAATAACTAGGTACCTTTGGAGGCAGTCAATTCTCATTCAGAAGTACACTCGCCCAGCGACCGGATCGGAGTGGAAGTGTGGGCTTGTTGTTCATCACACTGTGGTGTCGTGTACAATAGTCGATTACCCGAGCGATATACGGTTAACCGGTCTCTGGAGATTTTTTTCCATTCCAGGATCGTCCGCCGTGCGGCCTCGGTTTATTAAGGTGCATTACAATTTAGCTTGAATGCATAACACGTATTTCCAAGCGAGCGGTCGTCAGTGGTAGAATAATGTCCCAGTCGCTATCAATAGGCCCGGCGAATTGTCACCGCTTGAACAGCCCAACGACTTTCGAGACCTCCGTCGAATCGCATTTCCGAGCTGCAAATATTTATCCGAAGCATGAACCGGTTTCGGAATGTCGTCCTTTAAGACTGAGCCTGTCTATTGATTACACGTACAGTTTAGCATACCAAATATACTCGGACGTTTGCGTGCACCTTCAAGGTGCACGACTCTTATCAACATCGGCGTATACATATCCGAAAGGTGTTTCTTGCCGCTCTAGTCGAGCCTGAACGATTATTGCGCAAGCTACGATGATCACGTGTTCACAATTCAAATCAGAAGCGTTCACTGTTTCTACAAAGCAGATTTAGACGTGCTGCTATAAGCCACCCTGCTGGCGCTATGCACCTTCGCAGAATCGTATAAACCGCACAATACTTGAGGTTATGAAGGAATAGCGTTTTCGCACACGGTGCTCCGATTGAAATTTGCTTTTTACTTACACGGTGCAAAGCAAAAATAAAAAAAAAAATGTTCTTTACTCGTAGTGCGCCGATTTTCGCTGCAATATGTGTAACATGGAACACAATATGTATTTGCTCGGTCGGTGCAGTGCGTAGTGTAGGTATATGTCAAACGCAGCGTACTTGTATACAGAGAATATATCGCCTCTTCTTAATGCATACAGTTACTGATTACGTGCTCGAACAAACAAACATTGTCGATGACGCGCAGGAATGACTTCATCTGGATGCTACAAATAGCGACACCGGAAACACATACTTCTGAATCGGTGCATATGTTTTTGCATATCTTCACGTTATTCTCACATTTGTCCCGATTACGAAGCTAGGAGACGAGAAACCGCACCAGACACTGTACTGAGCACGAAATTATGCTGTCCACAGCATTTCACGAACTGACTTTATGGTAGAAGCGGGAAAATTGTAGAATTGCAAACAATCTGCTAACCAGGCCTCTGCCCCTCGGCTCACGGTATCAAATAGTAATTTCGAAAATAACCCTTTATTTTCTGCGTGGTGTTTTTGTTCTTGCCCTACAGCTTTCGAAGCAATGCGAATATGCGAAACAGTACGTAGATAAAGAACGAACATAAACGCCCCGCCTTGCGACGGTGACTAAAGTTAGCGGAAGAGAGCGAGACGTATGAAAGACGGTCTTGTCTCAACATTACCAGCCGGACTCTAGACCATTTGCGGTACCGAAGTTCCTTGGACCATGGCCGTACGCGTCGATGGCACAGAAAGCCACGAAAGTGCTGTTGAAATATCTGTGAATACTCGCTGTGCATAATCGGTCCGAAGATACAAATGTGCGCGAAACTGTGCTCTCTCTCTCTCTTCATCCCCATACCCCTTCCCCCAGTGCAGAGTAGCAAACCGCGAACCGTTCGTCTGATAACCTCCCTGCCCTTCCTGTCTTCTATTTCTCTCTCTCTCTCTCTACGCGTTTCGCTGTTTGTCGTTGGCTTAACGTTCCAGCATCGCTCAATTGGCCGGTCAAGGTGATAAGAATGCAACAGAATCGACTGAGAACATTGGCTGTAATGTACATACGAACGCGTATCAGTGCCGCGTCCGCTCGCAGGAATCATCATCGTCATCATCATCAGCCTGGTTACGCCCACTGCAGGGCAAAGGCCTCTCCCATACGCCTCCAACTACCCCGGTCATGTATTAATTGTGGCCATGTCGTCCCTGCAAACTTCTTAATCTCATCCGCCCACCTAACCTTCTGCCGCCCCCTGCTACGCTTCCCGTCCCTTGGAATCCAGTCCGTAACCCTTAATGATAATCGGTTATCTTCCTTCCTCATTACATGTCCTGCCCATGCCCATTTCTTTTTCTTGATTTCAACTAAGACGTCATTAACTCGAGTTTGTTCTCTCACCCAATCTGCTCTTTTCTTATCCCTTAACGTTCCACCTATCATTCTTCTTTCCATAGCTCGTTGCGTCATCCTCAGCTTATGTAGAACCCTTTTCGTAAGCCTCCAGGAATCAGCGGTGCTCAAAGGTCGTCTCTGATCAGTGCGAGGCAGCCCCTCACATTTTAGCTCGAAGCCGTATACTCGAAATTCGCGGGGCCCGGCAAGAGAGGTCGGCATCAGCGGCGGAGACGAGAGGTATGCGCGTATGTGATGCGCTTACTCCCGCGACAGGGTGCCAGCGGAACTCGCTGCACATGGCGCCATCGGGAGGACGGAAGGGGGACCTGCCTAACTGCCGCCACTATACCACGGCCAGCAGAAGCCAGTGAAACAGCCACAGCCTCGCCCCCGCGCCCTCCCATCCACCTCCTGCGGTCGACCGACCCCTTCCCCCACCCCCTCTACATCCACAGCTACCGCCGGTCGGGGCTTCCCCTGGTTGCGCAAAATGTGCGCTCTCAATCGGGCCGGCACGCAAAACATGTCTGCGGTGAGCTTTGGGCTCTGCGCCTGTATACGTACACAGTGCACACGAACAGCGCAGTCGTGGGGTGCAACGAAGCTCACTTTCTGAAGAACAGGTGCGGCGCATTCGCTACGCGTTCCCTCACAGCGTGTCCGCATATTGCTTGACCGATCTCGCGCACTTGTCGTAAAAGTCTTGTTTATCTCGGCTCCATAAGCGATTATATACACGGGGAGCGAAAATAACGACCCTGCAAAAACTTCCCACATTGGAGTGGAGCGCTTCGGCGTTAAAACGAAGGAGTAGCTGGAAAGCACGAAGACGATCATTCGGATCGAGGAGTGTGGGAACGAGCTGCGTTTCAGCAATTTTGCCCATTAAGTCGCTTGTGCGCTTGCACGTTTTGTGTGTGTGTTTGTACAGAGGATACAAATTAGGCGTGCTCTTGCAATGCGCTTGTTGCCGTCACAACGCTGTTACGCTGATATTAGGCTGCACAACGACGACGACTCGCACTTAATACCCCTGCGGAATGTGTCGATCTTCTATAGTGTCCTTCCAGCATAGCAAGCAGCCTTTCACCGTAGATAGCTATTACACGCAGTTCTGCATCACTTCTAATGTGCACGTCGCGTTTCTGTCGCAGGGCGTTGAGCATTAGTAGGGTGGCTCAGTTTACAGGAATGAAGTTGCGTAAAATATCCTACAGTTTTTTTTTTTTTTTTTGAAAGTCTGTAGTGCGAACTCCGTGGAACGCCATCACTCAAGTGGGGTTGTGACGAAAATTCGACGCCTAATTGGCTAGGGTGTAGCATTCAAGCACCTCCGCTGCATTTTCAATTTTGAAAAGTTATGGTATTATCGGCCGAAACACGTGATAAGACTCGGACAGGTTCGTAGTCTATTATGCAAAAAGAAACTAAGCTTTCCCTATCAGCGAGGGAAGGGCGGAATCGTTCGTTACAGTGTTCCGAATTAACACGGCAAAGCAGAGGTACCGCAGGTCCAGCACGGTGCGATGGCGGCGGACTGAGGAACGGTGGCGAAAGCGAAGGAGTAAATAGCGGTCGCGCGCACACAGGCGACATAGGTTTCGACGATGCACAATCCAGATAGACGCGGTATGACACGTTGTCCTTGTCGCCCTGCGCGGTTTCCCCTTCGACGCCAACGGTTGCCTCTTCGACATAATCCCTTGCTGAGATGTAAATGAGCAAAGCTTAACACAGACGATAAAGTGCGGCGCTGTTGCCCGAAGCCTGTATAGCGCTCCAAATGTTATCAGAAACTCGCTAGGTGCTGAAAGGCTTCGCCTATAACTGAACAGGCGTGAATGTCACGTTAAAATAATATTCTATTTCTAACTAACATTCCGATCGAATGTATAACCGTTTAACCCGGCCATTCTTGTGAGCAGCGCTATACGCTGGCGAGCCATACTAATATGAGAAGTGCACGATATGGCAAGTCGCACGTTAGAGGCTGCTATATATGCAAATGCACATGCAGTGGACATCGGTACTGCCCGAACAACGAATACAAAGTACGCGACCACCCACGGACCGGATGACCAGACAGATTCGTTACGAAACGTTACGAAAGTGAATTAGCTGAAAACAAGCCAAAAACACCTATAGTGATGAACGCAACACACACTTGTAAGCAAGGAACCTGACACCATCCTGAAATGTATTCGGATATGGAACAGCGTACACCACACAGCTTCGCACAAGGACTCAAAATGGAATATTAGTAACATGACTGTTGCGTGGCTTTCTTATTGCATGCTACGCGTCGATAAGGTCCTCAGGCTGATGAGTGCCTAGGCAGCGATGAAGTGCATGGTTCTCGAAGACAGAAGTACGTTGTACTAAAATACAGGCGTCAACTACGCTAGCTATAAGTAAACGTGTTTCATGTCCGTCAATGCGATTAACTCTTAAAATGCTATTGCGTTTGCGATTTCACAAAACGCACCTGCCTGCCTATCCATGTACACGAGCAGCCATACAGAACACGAGCACTGCAGCAAATCGTTCTGGCTTCGTCGGACTATTGTGCTAATGCGTTTGGCCACTCACTCGTTGCATCAATACAAAACAACCAAAAAATTCGCACAGTTGGATTTGGAGCTTTTGGAGCTCCACTTTCGGACACAACAACCAGAGACACGTTCTTCCTGCGCAAGCGCTCAATGCACTGCGACCAGACCAGCACGATCAGGGTGACTAACAGCGCGTATCGCAGCAAGCTTAGGTAGGTGGTGCAAAGTGCGTACGTCGAACGGAAATTCTGCTGGAGTCGACGCATCCCAAAACACACTGCACCCCTCCCCCTCTTCGCGCCTTCCCTCCGCGCCGCCCATTCCCGCCCAAGCAGCTCGAAACAGAAACGAAACCTAGAGCTAGTACCTAAGCGAGCAACGTCCACAGTGATACAATGGACAAGGTGTATTAATTCACGCGGCTCACGGTGCGAAAATGAGAACCGACCGGCGCACGCCGCTACGGTCCGGCGGCCACCAACCAATTGCACGCGGCGCCGAGAGCGGACGGTCGACAGAGGCTGCATGCACGCATGCATGCGGCGCGCGCGCGCGCGCGCACACGAGCCAAGTGCGGCCGGCGGTCAGGAGGTGGTAGCACTCACAGAATGACCATTGAAGCACGCCGGGATCCGGTCGTGGCGGTGGTGGACTGGAGGCGGTCGTTGTCGGGACACAACACAGTCAGCCGGCGACAGTGTGCAGTACGGGGACAACGAACGCGGCGTGGGTCCCCCTTTTTTTGGACACCGATGTGGCGGGCGCAAGCGCGCGACGGCCTCGGGGCCCAAGCACCGGAGAGCAAACACACACAGCACTGGCGTCACCCACGGGCTCTGTGCGAAGACGAAGACACGCCGAACAAGGGGTTGTTGTCGGGGCGAGCGAAGGGGAAGAAGAGTGGAGCGTGTGCCGGCTGCTGCAGCAGGCGCGGCGGCGGGCCCTCTCTAGCGGCGGCTGCGGCTGCAACGGCGCGGCGCGGGCGAGACGGTGATGGAGGGCACGGGCATCGGCTCCGGAGAATGGGCCGCCTGCGACACTTTGTCTCGCGCTCACAATGCGCGCCGCGAACAAGCGCCCGACGGGAGCGCGCCGCCGCGGAAGCGCTCAACGTGGGGGGCGGGTCCGAGCGCGCCCATTGGAGGCGGCTGGCCGTGACGTCACAAAAGCTTGCTCGCAGGGGCGGGGTCGTCGGGGAGGCGCGGGGAAACGCACGTGACGCGCCGCGGCGTTCCGCACAGGCTACATGCGCACGCGCGAAACGGCGCGCAAGGGGCCGCGCGCGCGCGCGCGTTCGAGCGCTTTCCCAGACGCGGTGGCCGATGGACGAAGGACAGTAATGCCGGCCTCCAGCGGAAACAAAACCGACATCCAAAGTCTACGTTTCGCCGGAGACTCTGGTGCGGAAGATCGAAACCGCTTACTGACTCGCCGCAGTTGCGCTTTATCTAGGACAGTACACGTGCGACCACGTGTGTTTAGGATTGTTTTGCTGCAGACCTACCCTGATGTGCTTTACCTGTACTTCCAATTTAGCAGTGTTTGGCGCTCGGCAACAAGGGGCCGAACCTCACAAAGCTTCTCCTTCGTAAGTGCTCCTTGTCATCGGCCGGCCGCCTTCGCTAATGATATTCCAACATCAGGATTGGCCGGAATTTTCACTTACGAGCAATTTAGCGGGAGAGGTATTTGTGAATTGGGCCAAGGTGTTGCTCCAGGAGGCATTTCAACGACAAGCTTGCAGGGTTGCTGTATGACTTGGCTTATAGATTTAATTTTTCTTACTTATAAAGGCTACCTCACATCACTTATTTAGCGCTTATGTGATCTCACTGAAGAGTACATTAAGTGAGGTGAATAAATGAAGTTCGTGTCTTTGTACTATATGGGTCCAAAACTCTGAACTGAAGCTTAGATGGATTCAAAGATTTATGAGGACTCAAACAAAATTTACCATTGCGTAGTTTTTTTCACAATCAACCGCCGATTATAGTCGATGCCGGCAACAGAAATATAACGAAATTGCCAGAGAACCACCGGAAGACGCTTACATAATTCATATATTGCTCATGCTAATAAAAACCTGTTTGTATTTTCGTATCGATTCTATTCTCGCACTTCTTACAATGACACAAGCGCCGCTCGTCTGTGCTATACAGAGCCGCGATTTGCCACTGAGCAAGCTGCATGAGAGAAAGTCATTGATTGAATGATACTGGACCTGGATCTCGCTACAGGTATAACAGAGAACACAATGACAGTGAAAATGTTTTTTTCTACTGCCTCAGACATACATGTAGACAAGAAATGATTCATGTTGTAGAGCAACACACAAGCATAATAAATGAATAATTATATAAATAAGTCGTGCACGTGTTAAAGCCAGGAGGCGCTTTCCGGTTTACCATATTTTATATTTAACGTGTTTTAGTTAGTGTCTGCAACATTAGATAATGTGATGCGGCTTTTTTTACCTTGTGTGCAATTGCTTGTTGCTGGCAGGGACGGTTCCAGGGAAGGCAACAATATGGAAGGCTTTTTGTCGGAAAGGTATTCGACTATCTTAGCGGATAAGCGGGAGATGATCCCTATCGTGAAAACATCGGCTGTATTTGTATACTCATTTTCGGGTCGGAACAATTCCAAGGACGGAGACGAATTGAAGACACGTCAGGCGTACATGTCTTTTTTTGAAGTACCATCACTTTGTCTCAATCACCCTTCTCACTTGAAAAAAAAAAAAAAAAACTAAATAAATAAATACATAAATAAATAAATGATAGGCTCATGTCGTATCACGTGACATTTCGTGCCACGTGATCCTAAAACTTCCTGTTAGATTTGTGCTCTCAACTGCCTCATATTGAAGAGTTCGCTGTGGAGAAGTCTTCGGAGACTTACAAGTGCGCTTTAATTAAGCTACAAGCTGTGACATTTCAGCGTCAGTTACTAATGTTTTACGCTAATATGGTTGATTATTCTGCTGACTGCATAGTAACCGAAACCGCCACTACTTAGTTAAATGAGTGTTATAGTCTTCTCTTCACTGGTGACGTTAAATGAACGAAGTACTGTAGCGGTACAAACCACTAAGAAATTGACAGAGGTAAAAAAAAAAAGGCTTTTCAAAGTAGTTGTACTTTTTTAAAAAAGAATTGTAACCTCGAGCAAGTTGCGCTTACGTAACAGAGAATGAGGTCGGGAACCAACATTATTTGCCATCTATCGAATCTACTGACGCAGTTGTGTTCAAGCTCAATCGAAATATGAGTGAATTAGCATTTCGGAGATCTGGCTGAAAAAAAAAAAGAAAGTGTTTCGATGTGAGACAAATAGCTGAGCAACGACGTATATACCCTTGAGTGCGGAGGTACTTTTTTTTTTATCTCGCTAAAGCCATTACTTCTCCAGCGCCTACTACAAATGCTGCCTCATGCGCTACATAAGATAAGACCACAGAATAATAATAACAACAAAAATATGTGGCATTCGCCATTGCTGGCGGAACAAGATCGGAATCAAAGCGTCTGCCACGCAAACATCAGGATATACGGATAACTCGTTATCAGCCGCAGTGCTTAGCAATTCTGTGATCGCAGAAAAGATGCTGAAAATGTGTGACCTGTGCAATCTCGACTCCGATACTGTGAAATTAATGATTCCAGCTCCAATGTAAAGGGGATTAGGAAAGAACAAACAAGGAATAAGCTACAACGAGCAAGCTGAGAGGGCGTAGGGGCGCAGGATACCACGACGGCTCGGCAATGGATTATAACGTGTTGCAATATTGCTAGAGCATGTTTCTTGGAAAGAAAGAAATAAAGAAAAGAAAAGGACGGCATGGTATAAGTAACCGTAAATAACACGCTTTGTCAAGGCTTCCATTTAGAGAACCTCATCCGCGATTGGCTTCGCGGAAACTGCTTTGTCATGCTCCGAATCTCGTTGACGAGTATACACGACATATACGCCGGACTTGTGCTTATTGCATTGCGTAGGTTTAGAATATGCCACAATATCGATAAAGACGATGAGCGAAAGGAGAACAAGGTGAGGAGCAGGAGCCAACGTTTCTACAAGTGGACTTGCCTTCTTCAAGGCATGAGCAAAACGCATGCACATTTTGCTCATCGTCTTGAATTTCCATCTCCCGCCTTCCCCGTGTTTTCCCAGTATCGATGTATGGGTCACGTCAGCCATCGCCACTGCTTAGTGGAATATATTATATACCACATGCATGCGACGAGAGCGATTTGAGAAACGGGAAACAACCGCTGCAGGCGCGGTCTGTGTTTGTGGATACCTTTATTTTTTTCTTTCCACTGAATTCAGCTCACATTTCATTTACAAAACGTATACTTAATGAGCATTCAGAATGAAAAGGCACATGATCATCACAGAGTGAGTGCTCTGAAATCCCTCCTTCGATCGTTCGCAGATTGGTCTGCGAATGGGAAATAGCATGCAAATGCAAATTAGTGCCGCAGAGGGGAAGCATGCATGCAATACAAGTAAGCATACAGAAGATACCGCAACTAAACTATGCCAGTTGTCACCTACAACAATGCGCGACAACGACTAAACTAAAAAAAGAATCGTGTTTTACAACGTTCGCATCGATGCTTTAAACCACAGCTGAAATCTGAAGCCGCATATACATAGCTGTGAGAGAACGACATGTACTACGGTGCATGGAAAAAAAGAAAAGAGAAACATGTTGAAAGGGGGCCGATGTGCTATCATGCCATGTGCACGCACAGCCGTCGCGAATGAAGTGGAATGCGTCCGCACGTCTCTGGAAGCGCAACAAAAAGATGTTTAATATGCAAGGAAGATTGAACGAATGAACGAACGAACGCAAAATGGGCCGTCAGTCGGATTGGAATTCGTCAGTGGCGGCGACTACTGGTAGCAATGGTCTAACGACCACTGGCCTGACGTGACGGTCAGTGTAAGTTGACGTAGGTCACGTCGTTGCGAGCAGTGTACACGTATGCCTGAGAGCGCCGTTTTCTTTCCTTCTTGCGGCGACAACATGCCAGGGCACATGACCTCTGTTGCGATCCCCACTGTGGATTTACATAGATGGCGAAGGTGAGGCAAGCAGTGTTAAACTTATGTATATCGCCTAAAGATTGTACTCAGCAGGAACAAAGGGGCGATCTCCTTTGAAAGCTTGTCTCTCGTATTGCCAACGGTCCCGAGCGCCAGTCGTGCCCTGCCTGCGAACGTCTGCTTAACTACAGAAATATCGGGCGGAGTATGTATACATGCGTCATGTGTCGTGGCCGCACGAGACATATATTTACGCGCATTCTGCGTGAGCAAACCTTGCACGAGTCCCAATGAATGCCATGCAGCGTAGGCGAAACCATATTGCACGTTGGAGCAGTAAAACAAACAAGCCGGATGCGGATGCTGCGGTGTCGAAAATCCGCGCGCGCGCGCTAGAAAACTCTAGCGTGCCAAGCTATAAGCTAGCAATGATGTATGCGTGAACCTTCTCATTTATCTGTTAAATTATTTAATTCTTCAGAATCGATCACAATATCTGCATGCATAATGGTTAGATGCATAGACATAAGAATGTTATGTGTCGAATGTCCAAGTGTTGTCCTATAGTGACAGTAGAGCGTCAGCAGAGAGAGAGAAAGGGAGACAGCGAGGGAGAGAGAAAAGGGAGAGCACAGTGCATCCACATGCAGATACATAAATTTGGCTGATAAAAAAATACGACGAATACCTAGACCTATGTATCTATAAGGTTCATCGACTGGGAATACGTACGAAGAGTGGTACCAACAGAGCAGGCAAACCCTGCATGGTTATAATGGTTATTAAATTGCAGCAATCCATGGTCATAAAAATTGTTTGTCGCACGAAGGCTAAATATTCCTGAAACATGATATCGCGTGGGGTCCAATCAGAGTCAAGATGAGCGCATGCGCTATATATATATATATATATATATATATATATATATATATATATATATATATATATATATATAAACGAGAAGAAAGGGGGTTAACCGAGGGGCCCGATTTTTATTAGTCATATCATAAGAAGCCAACAAACACTGACACCAAGGACAACATAGGGGACATTACTTGTGCTTAATAAATGAAATAAAGAAACGATAAATTAATGGAAATTAAAGTGGATGAAAAAACAACTTTCCGCAGGTAGGAACCGAACCTACAACCTTCGCATTTCGCGTGCGATGCTCTACCAATTGAGCTACCACGGCGCCGTTTCCCCATCCACTGTCTTGTGTATTTATGTGTCCTAGTAGAACCCAGGTAGCATTTGTGGGTTTATTGACCAGTTGCCTTCACCCGAAAAGATCACGTCCTCGTGACGCCTGCAGCAAAAAGGACGTTCCACGTCCGCCGCAAAGGTCTGTGAGTGGTGGCGCTGGCTAACACTCCCAGGGTTAGCCAGCGGTCTTCCTTGTCGAGTCTGAGCCCCAGCCAACCCCGTAAACGCGAAAGAGGCAAAGAAAACTATTTCACTTAAAACACTCATTCATATATCGATTGGGCCTGACGTACAGCAGCATTGGTCTCCAAGGCACGCCGCATACACGCGCAGAACCGTACACGCGCATCTAAACAGGAGCGCCGGATATCGAACATATACTGCGCGCTTTCTCGCGCGGCGCAGGCGATATGTGCGGGTATATACCACCGAGGCGGCATTTTATACATATACGGTCTCCTCGGCGAGATCAACACCTCGTCCCCTTTCCCTCTGCTTGCATCGAGAGCGACGGGGGAGTCGCTGGCGCTTTGGGTGCTGCAGATACGTACATGCACGTTCAGCTGCAGGGGCAGAACTGGTTGCAGCAGCCCAGCGAAAAGCTCGCCGGCCAAAGAGATCGCAATTACGAAAGAAGAGCACCCGGCCACGCACCGTGCGCGTCTAATGCGCGGCCGTGTAAGAGTGGTGAGCGCAGACCACACGCGCCGGAGCTCAGAGCGGGGCTGCACGACTTTCGTCGGGATTGATTGGCAGTCGTGAAGCTCGTTAGCACGCTGCTGTTAGCATCCCCCCCCCCTTTTTTTTCCCCGCTTCAATACTCCTCTCCCCAATCCATACAGCCGTTTGCATTCTTCGAGCTTCATCCTGGGTATATGGGTGCACGTTTAATACACACACGCACTTTGCCAGGCAATGCTGGAGCGCAGGGCGATATCGTATGTAGCCGACGACACACAGCTCATTCCTGCTGCGAGCAGCAATGCGTTGCATTCGGTATTCGTATACGTACGCGCGTATTTGAATTCCTGCGCCGTATACGAGTATAGTCCTGGAAACGATTAATAGCAACGAGCCTCCGAAATTGTTGTAAGCAGTTCGAAGCGCTCTAATCTGCATGCAGCAACTACCAACACAGGCAACAGAGCTGGAAAAAAAAAACATGCAGCGTATATGGAACTCACAAGTGTTATAATAACAACGTAATCGCGTGTTAGAACGATACATAAGCAAAGTCTCACAGCTTAGTTTGTCTTTCTTTTCTTCTTGGAAGGGGGGGGGGGGGGGACGGCTTACGTGCCAAAACCACTTTCTGATTATGAGGCAAGCCGTACAGTGGAGGATTTCGACCACCTGGGCTTCTTTAACGTGCACCTAAATCTAAGTACACGGGTGTTTTCGCATTTCTCCCCCATCAAAATGCGGCCGCCGTGGCCTTAGTTTGTCTCCCTTAAGAGTGTTAATAATATATGTGCATGTGACATGCTCATGTACATGTGACTATGTGGCATATTACGCCTCAAAAGTTAAATTGAGACGCTCGGACGGAGAAATTGCCGGCATGCCTTTGCAAGGCTAGATCCGTCTGCAGCTAGCACCCTCCTCCTCTTTTTTTTATGTATACACCCGTGAGCAAAAGTACACGAACCACAGGGTCACCGAAAAATAAACTAAATTTCATTGTAATTAACATACATAAAGTAAAATTGACGAGTACACTGGGAAGTTCGCAATGCCAAGTTTGGACTGCAGTCCTCAATTTCACGTTGCATTCACAGGCCGAGGAAAAAAAATGGCTTTATCGCGCAATCCTTGGTCCGTATACTTTTGCTCAGGTGTGTCCGACACGAACGAATTCAAACAGGGCTGGGAAAGGTGTCGACAAAGACACCGATGTATCTTTCTCGGTTGTATACGACGATACCCTGGCAGCTTCAGCAGTCGGGCTAGTCGCGATGCTGCTGGTCTGCTATCCCAGTAAAGCAGCATTATAGGCGCTCTTGTGTGCCCGATGACGTCAGGCGCTCCCGAAGGGCACGCTCAAAACAAAGAAGGGTCGAAAAAGAAATATTCGCTTTTTTTTGCGCTTCTCTCTTCCATTATTTCCAAACGCCTGTCCCGCCTTCACGGCAGAGCCCATATATAGGCGTCTAAGCACCGTGTGTAACGCATGTCGCTGGAAGAAAAGAGAAACGGTGAAGGAAGGGAGAAGTGGAGGTGGGGTCGCAAGGGGTCAAGGCGGCCGAGAAGTGTTTAACTTGACTGCGTTGGGCTTGCCGATACGGTCCGTCGGTCCGCTGCTGCTTCGACGCTGTTGCCCGACACGCCTACGACGACGACGACGTCGAGGTAGCTGCTTTTTCTTTTATCTTCCTTTTATCTCCCGCACAGAGACAACAAACCGTTGTTTTACCTCCCCGGCTGCGCCATGCTCGGCCCTGTACGCATCCCGCTGCGGCGACTGCCACCGCAGCAGCACCGGAGGCGCGAGAGGCGCGTGGAAACAGCGCTTCGGGCGCGATGCGGCGGGGTGTATCATTTGCCGCGTGCGCCGTGTCATTACGCACGCGCGCGCCGAAGGGGGGAGGTCGGTTTCGTGCATATACAGACGGGCGTGCGTGCGGCAAAACGTGCCGGGGGTCACTGCGTGCGAGCGCAAAATACGGAGGCCCGCGCTGAGCATACGTGCGCGTGTATGTGTACTACGGGCACTAGCTTGCTCCCATACGGGGGCCGTTACGCGCTGCAAGACCGGCGCGTCTGTACGTGTGTGCCGTGTACTACGTGCAAGAGGATCTCGGTCCGACGACGGACGCGTAGGAAAAAGCGCGGCGCGCGCACCGCAAGCTTCCCGCAGGAAGGGCTGTGACACGGACGTTGCACGCATCTATAGGTCGGTGCAGTCGACCGGAATAAAGAGCGCATCTTCGCCGCCACGAATAAATACTATGCTTTGTATGCTTACGGCGTTATCTGTAGTGTTGGACCTTTATTTGTATTGCTTTGGTTTAGTGCCTTGTGAACACAATGGATGATGCTTGGTTTGAAAGACAGCTCTAGTTGGCGTCTGCAAAGCGTCACGAATTAGGTGCGCGTGTACTGCATGCACGGGCGGGGTGTTTGACAATCAAGGGGTACGCGGAGGGATGAACGAATCCATGATACCTGGCGCGGTGTACCTATGGGACCTTCTCGTGTGTTTATCTTGAAAGCCGCGATATAAGTGAACATGTGAGCGGATTGACTGGATATATAGGGTGCGGTATGTGTCGCATGTGAATGTGGAGAAGGATAGAAAATAAAATGAAAATGCGGGGATGTTAACCCGAGAAGCGCCTGCTTGTCTACCCTGTGCGCTGGGGCAAGAAAACGGGGAGTAGACAGACGAGACAGAGAGGAAGGAAAGACGCAGTGAATGCGTGGACGCGTACACAGTGAGATTATAATCTACGCCTAGAGTGGGCGCATTTATCGTTGCTATTGTGTCGCTGCGATTTTTGATCGGAGTACTGCGGTGATGTCGACACTCACAGTGTGTCTTCGAGAACTGAACGCCTTCAAGAAACAACTAATCTGCTTTCACAATGCTAAAAAAAAAAAAAAAAAGACAGGTAAATTTAAGTTACTCACTTCTCCCCTCTTCCGCCTGCTCTTCTTGTTCCTGCAGGTCTGTGAAATACACCTCGACAATAAAATACCTGTTTTTCTTCCCACTGATATTTCATGCAATTCACATTTGGTGCATGTTTATACTTTAACATATTAGATGTTACATGCATCTAGCTGTTGACGAAATTATAGTTCATGCCTTATGTTACAGTGTTCACAGATACGGAATAACTGCCTATGGTCACTGTTCACTTATATGGCAGAACAGATTGAATTCTATTTTACGTTCCATACTAAAAACTATTGGTTACGATATTTCCTCAGAGACGGACTCAAACTTCATTAAAACGCTTCGGTTTTCAATTCCAATTCTTTGTTGTTCCAAACTGTTACAAAAAGAAACTTTTGGGCAAATAAATTTAGGATTGACCACATCCCCGCTCGCAAATTCAGGCCTCTAAGAAACGTCACGTGGTACATCGTTGTTGCACAAGCTGCGGTTTCCGATCTGACCGTTATTATGTCCCGTTACATTTCAATAAACTTTCCTCCAGTGCTTTTCGGGTCAATATTACGTATGATCTTAAAAAGCTCTTTGACGCCTTAATATTTAGCCTATTGTTAGTTCTAGAGGTGTTCATTGTGTCAGTGTTGTGTGGCTTACATCGTGTTACCTTGAACTTATGGTATTGCTCTACAAGAATGATGCATCGAAGGTCCGTGTTCATTTTGTACTACATATGTTATCTCTTATTCAGTGTGAATTGTGCTCTTTGTTAGTATCTTTAAGAGTACTTGCAAACAGCTATTACATCATTGTACATTACGTGAACACACTTAGTTCTTTTTTTTCGTGCTACGTCTTGATTATCTGTGATTTGCCTGCTGGTTGCCAGGCGCTGCCTTTCAAGCCACCTGTGGCTTTGGCAGGCCTGTATGTTGTAACTGCTACTCGTTTGGCAATGAATTTTTATTATTATTATTATTATTATTATTATTATTATTATTATTATTATTATTATTATTATTATTATTATTATTATTATTATAAAAGCACGGCGGCGTTGACACAGCCATAAAACGATGGATGGAATATGGGGGCTTATAGTCCCAAATTAACGCGGGGACTCACGAGAGTCGTCACAATAGACGACTCCATATTAAAGGTGTAAGCGGCTAAAAAAAAAAGAAAGAGAAATATGGAAAATTTAGAGAAATAAGAAGGTTTCTTATAATTTTTTTTTCAACCAGGATAAAATTAAAAAAAAAACAAGACTGCTTCCGCGCGGAATTCTTCGGGTGGATACCAGTTTTTGCCTTTCATGTACTTTCTTCCACCTCGCAGGCTTCCGCAGAACTGCTATGCCATATTCAGTGTCTCAGTGCCTCGAGTTGTCGATAAATTCGCCCTCGCTCTGCCATCGGCTAGCCTCCTGGTTAGCTCAGATGGTAGAGCGACTACCCCGGAAAGGCGACGCAGTCATAGATTCGAGTCCCGGACCAGGATGAGTTTTTCTTCAACTGCGAGGCTTTCTTTCTGAGAAACCCGTATGGGTTTCCTTTGTATTTACGTGCTACAATTCGGGTGGATGTCAATTTTTTTCCCTTTCATTTACTTTAGTCCTCCTTGCGGTCTTCCGCAGAACTGATATGCCAAATTCTTCCGTTACGATGCGACTCTTTTCGACATATATAAACCTTTCTTTTTAACTGGCTGTCGTCAGCACAGTCATGAAGAACAGGCTCAAGGAGAACAGGCTCACATAATGCGTGTAATTAGCGGCCGTGAATACTTCTGTGTGCGACCCATTCACATCGCTGTTAATTTCCTAGACCCAGGGTATCGCGGCAAGAACCTTGGTGACGCGCAGATTGTGGTCACCTTTGAATGGATTTCCCAACAGGCAAAGCACGCCACGCTGGACGCCGGGAAGCTTCTGTGTAACGTCGCAGAATGCGGAACCTGCAAGGGAATTCGCTCAAAAGAACGAGTTTTGGAGTCCGCGAAGCACCATCTGGATCCATCCACGTGGTCGCAAGGACTTTGCTTCAACCAGCCCTTGAGCCTCCTCGCCTGTCGTGTGCTGCAGATTCCCCCGTCTTCTGCGGCATGCGAAACAAACTGGTCCGAGTTTGGAAGTGTGCCCACCGAGCGGCGCAAAAGGCTCGCAGGGGATCACGTGCAAAAGCTTTTGTGCGTGAGCTCGAACCACAATGTCCGGAAGGCTTCGTCCGCTGCACAGCGAAGCGTTGACGCGTCAAGCGTAAATGAATCGGACACAGGTTGGTACAAATGTCGGTATTGACGTTTTGACGTGAAATCAATGCCTTGACGGGAAATTGTGCCCAGATTTTGAGCCCTGACGCTCTGCTGGGACTTTTGGGATGCGATGATGTAACAATTATATTCGTTGTATTAAAGAAGCAAATGTGTCGGGTTTTTCATAGCTCTGTGAGCAATTGTCTTTATTTTTTCAGTTTATCGTATTTTCTTTAAAGCGAACATGAAAGAAACCAGCTTTCTTTTTTTCACGCCCCTCGAAATTTAATAAAATTTTACACCTCCACTCCGGATGAACTTTGAACCGCCTGGTGGTTCCTTATCGTGCAAACGACGCGCGACGAGTGCGAGCTTTGTAATGGACCGCGTAAGAAATGTGGTCCTTGTTATAGCCGTTATACTCAGTGCACGATTCGTCAGGGAACAGTTGCTTCTCGTACTGTACATAAAGCATTCCCGTAGCTGCATGTAGAGTTGAGCCAGTACTAGGCTTTATCCCCCCCCCCCCCCCCCCATTTAGACGCAATTCGCTGTCACGAGCATGATACTCGCAAGAAGAGAAATGAAAAGACCGGAGCAGCGAGCGAAATGATTTTCTGCACGTGTCGACGAGAGTCGCACGCGCGGCATCGCGGGGATTGCAGATTTGAACGGTTTGTACAGGCGTTGCGGTGGGCTCAGATACCAGTCATGACGTCAAGAGAATGCTCCCATATTTGCCGTCTACATCTCCTAATTCCCTCCTCGCTACTTTCTGCATGCTAACATGGACTCATGCGCATACATGGTCTTTTCTTGGCGACGGTCATGTTGTGCGTTCACTACTGTACGCACCAAAGCAATCGTTTTTTTTTTTTTTTTTGTAATCAACATCAGGACACATGTCGTTCCATCCACCGTTTTGGTTTTCATTCTTCTGTTGTTTCCAATTCTGCCGGTCACCAAGTGTAGGGCAAGCGAGTATATGGACCTCTCTGTGTCAAAAAACTTTCGCTGTTCGTCTGAGTTCACTTCAGGCAACCCCTATTTCTTGCTCGGCACCAAGCAGCAAATCCACACATACGCTGCACTGTCTATATATATAGTCAGTCAAGGCAACGATTTACTTAGATCAAACACACAAACTTTGGAAGCCGTCTAACGACAAATATAACCCCATGATTATTAAAGATGGCTTGAGAACGGGAGCCATATACGACTTGCCGCGTCTTTGGCTTCGTAGTGAACAGTTGGTTCAGAAAATAATATCTGCTCGACAGGAGTTTCCGCTCAAAACTCCGGCTATTAATATATAGTATACAGGGTATGCCAGCCAACGTTACCAAGCTGTTTTAAGAAAAAGAGAGAAAAAAAAAAACCACGGTGCAAGATACGGCTATAAGATAAGACTTGTGAGGAAAGAATACAGGTTTTATAATTGTATCTTGCACCATGTATATTTCTTCTGTTTTTTCTTGCATATAGTGACACACGGTATAGTGGCACGACATAAGTGAACCATGCTGCCTGTATGTTTAAATAAAAAATATATATACTGACCAACTTTACGAATGGTGTTCCTTTGATAGTCTATGTGGAAAGGTTATTTGATATGTAATCTTGAACCCTGTATGTTGTAAGATAGAACCATTCAAGAGCTAAGGAGTAGCCGGCGCCTTAAACTGTGCGTCAACATCTCCTTGTATCGTATCAATAAAACGCGCGCACACGCACGCACGCGCGCACACACACACACACGCACACACACACACACACACGCACACACACACACGCACACACACGCACGCACGCACACACGCACACACACACACACGCACGCATACACACGCACGCACCACGCACACACGCACACACACACACGCACACACACACACACACACACACACACACGCAAGCAGCGCAAGCCGACGTTGATGGCGTGAGTAAATGTCGTTAATTTCCTGATGATATATAACTGGATATTTATTCAATTTTATTCTGTTTCTCTCCCGGAAAGTGCACGGTAATAATCCTGCGCGCAAACGTTAAACGACCTAGCATAACCCAGTCGTTAAACCCGCGTCACTCTTTTAATATTTTCCAATGCGGAGATTCAATTAGCTCTTGCTCTGCTAACCTGAGCCAATTAGTCGGGAGACCGAATCGTGACGGCGCGATTGCGACACGCCGCGGCGTTCTCGAAGCACGGAACGCACTGCGACCAACTTTCTCACGCGCGGAAACGCCGCGCCCACGAAACGCCGACAGGCGATCGCGAGCGCGCGCGCGGTGGTCATCGCCACCCACGGCACCGTCTCTCATCATCGGTCCAAGGAACCCGGCCCACAACGCAACCACAAGAGTACGGCCGCACACATCTACACCGGCTCGCATGCACGAGCGCACGCAGAGTGCGGCACCATCGGAGCACCGCCCCTGCTTCGTCCCCATCGCTTTCGCCCGTTTACACGCATCCGACTCCCACCACCGTCTGACCGCAGACAAGGCAAGGGGTGATCATCGCCGCCTCGCAAAAGCCTCGGATTCGTGCGGCGGGGCAAAGAAACGCGCGCGCGCTCGGCCAGAAACGCAACGGCGGAGGGAAAGATCGAAGCCTCTGCCGGGCGGGCCATCGCTCGTCCGCGAGCTGCCATCGGTGACAGGGCGAGATGGATGCGCAAATAAATAACCGAGGGCCCCGCAGTCCCTGCACGCGGGCGGGGTGGAGCGAACGGCGAAGAGCAAATAGCCTCAAATTAAAAGTACACAGGGGCGCTCGCACGCGTTCTGTGCGGCGAGCGGGGCTTTCTCTGGCGCGCTTTCGAGATGGACCGCCACGTGGTGGCACGGATAACGTGTGCGCGCACAGAAAAAAAAAGAAAAAAAAAAGACCGACCGAACGAACGAACGACGGTCGTCTTTGCAGGTACAGGTTGCTGGAGTTTGCATTGAAGAACTCAGCGCGAGTTTCATTGTGCCGTCGCGCGAGCACTGCGATAGACACGTGGGCTGTTTCGGACAGCTCACGTGTCTCCGAATGATCCGATGCGAACGAATTTCCGCTGTCTGCGCCGTGACGGTGACTAAACGTGTGACTCCTAGCCGAGTTAACTGTAGAATAAATGGAGCACCCTCAGTCATTTGAAGCGTCTAGGTAGGTATCTTGCTGACGCTCGTTCTGCCAGCTTACACTGACCGAACAATTATTGGTGAGTAATGGCGTACACACAAATTCCTTTCAGCAGAGTGGTCTCTGGGCAAAGAATAAGCACCCTTCACAGTGCGATAGCATTTAGAACCATCTAAATATTACAGCGTGCTCTTACGCGTAAGGGGATGCGGGAGGGATGGGGGGGAAGGTTAGGGGGGGATAAATGAAATTTTCTTTTTTCTATTATAATATGCTACTGTTTTTAGAGTAACGTGATATGGAACGAAAGCACACCGAGGCTGATGTACTTTTGCAGTGGAAGCGGAGTAGCAATGCGCAGATGTAGTTTCTAATTGATGAAACAGCGCATGCATACACACATGGGGAGGTAGCGACAATTATTTCGTCGACAATTTTTTTTCCTATCTCTTCTCCGACTGGGTGCTTAAATAGAAAGGCTACACTTGACGAACATGAGGCAGGAAATTCACCGTGCATACTAAATCCACGTGCATGGAGCACGATCAAAGCTCTGGCAAAAGCAACTGGCACCGCAGCTGCCGGAACGCAACAACAAGCTAATCCGTCTTCAGGCTGTCATGAGTTGCTCCTTATACACTTTCGGAACGCCTGCCCGTTTCGTAACCCAACTTTATCCGCCGCGGTGGGAGCTCAGTGGGGAAGGTGTTCCGCCAAATTATGCAAAGCGTCTGGGCAGCATTCTTGGCCGCTGCGAGGACAAGTGGATGAGCCAAAGTGCAAGCCGGAGAGTGCGTGAAAGGGAGGGAGTGAGCGTGGAACTGGATCTTGCAGCATGCTCGTAAACAAAGAAAACTGACGAGAAAGCATTAAAACGAGCAAACTCACCTAACGATTTCGAAGAATGCTGCAACTTGCAACCAACCAGGGGGCCTATTTTGCGACGATTCCTATCGTTTTCCATATTCATTTTGCATCTTGCAGGCATTGCGTACTCCTTATTTTTTTCTTCATTCCTTAATCACTTTGTACTCTTTGCCTTCGGTTCGCAGTAAGTTGCGTTCATGCTATTGGTGGTATCGGCCACTCGGCGGTATACAATACATGATAAGAATTTAATATGATAGAACTACAGAAAATCTTTACAAAGTTATATGCAGCCTAGTCACGCGCTTAAGCGTGCTTATGAACAATTACTATACAGAAGAAAGCGTTCACGGCGACTGCAATGTGTCCTCATCGCAACTCGCTCGCAGCTTCTCTCACTCGATCCGCAAGCGTCGCTATAGTTCCTTAAACGCTGTTATAGGTGACGACAGATTAATATACCGCTAGCGTGTGCGTCGTCCTCGCCCCTTTTCCACGCGTATCGCTCAAAATGAACCCATTCCTTCAAGAATGGGCGAAGCTTTCGCATCTCCATAATGAAGCGCAATACGAGTACATGCAGAAACTTCCGCATTTGCGTGCGCACCAAAACAACGTCCCCGCCTCTTCCCTTTTTCCATATATATATATACAAGCTGGACACACACTCACGACAGCCTCGGGGGAGTGCGTGCTCGCACACACGCGCGGCAGGAGCGGGCACACCAGCTATCGCGCTTGGGCTTCTTGGTCTTAAAAAAAAAAAAAAAAAAAGGCGTGGTGGCCCGAGGTGTGCGGTTGCGCGTTAACTGCGTTGCTCGTGTTGTGAACGCACCGTCGGCGGGAGACATAAACATCGGACACGCACGCGGAAAGGGTGAGAGGCGCCGCGTTCGGCGATGCGCGCGCACTCTCCCTGTGGCAGCTAATTCAATGACGACCCCGAATCCATCAAATGCGCTGGCCGCGGCCGACGAAAGGGCGTGGACAGCGAGTCGGAGGCATCGAGAAAGAAAGAGAGAAAAGGGGGGATATCGAGAGAAGAGGGGAAAAAAAAAAAAACGGACTACGATAGCTGGGCTTGGCAGCCTCTAAGTTGGTGCGCCGGTTTTCGATGTAGGTAACAGTGCAGGTCAGCTATAAAGGAAGCACAGTAATTGTACACCGAAAAAGTGCGCAGCTGAGGTTGCCGGCTAAGACAGTGTTGATGAAATGGGCAGGCCCACAGCGAAGGAGCAGTGCTACGTGTGCAGCGAATTGTCTGTCGCCTCGAACTTTCCGGACTTGAGTCTTGGGTAAGTTCCTTGCGGCTCCGTGCACGCTTCCGTGTCGCATAACATGGCCCCGCATTGCGTAGACTCCTCGACAGTAGGTACACTCTTAGAAAATAAATAAATGAATAAATAAATAAATAAATAAATAAATAAATAAATAAATAAATAAATAAATAAATAAATACTAAAGAGGTAGCGACGGCTGCAGTCACTAAATTTACGACCCATTACAACCTCTTTACTGGCTGTTTACTACCTTCAATAATTCAGGCTTAGAGTGCTGCGTTTCACAGACCACTTAGTAAAATCTAGCACTTGGCGTCTCACCCGTGGTCTATCATGCTGTTTAGCGGCGGTCTCAGTACGATGTTTAGACACCCTATGGTTTCTAAGTCATCACGTTGGAATAACATTTATGTGCTGCGATGTAGGGCACATATGTGCAGACTGTACGTTATACAAATATAGGTTTCTAACTTTGTTTATCTATCCCAATAGATAGGTGGCCCACCGGTGCAACCTGCAGTGCTCGTTAAGGTTATCACAATCTATACTTGTGAGGTCGTTCACAGAAACCTGTTAGCAGTATCCGTTAGTAGTAACCTGTTAGTAGTATCACAGAGACCTGTTAGTATCCCGATTATCGTATTGTGTAACGCACTGTTCCCCTTTTTCGTTTGTTCCTTTCTGTACAGCGCAGTCTATTACAGGTAACCTAATTTTCCTGTAATAACCCTTAGGTACCATTAGCTGAAAGTGTTATAAATATCATGAGTACCACTAAATTATGTGTGGATGCGGTTTTCGATTTTGTTTCCTTTCTTTCGCATACGTGTTTATTACACATTTTTAGAACAGAAGCGACCTAATTATTTCTTAGCAATGGAAACACCGCTTGTAAACAAAACATGCCCCACCAGCTTAACTGTGTAGCAAATGTTATTATATTGGTGCCATTATACTATCTGTAGTTCGTAATGTGGTTACCAGTACTAATCATATGGATCACCTCATAAGCGTAGTAAATGCAACAGTTCTTACCCGAATCTCAGTTAACATTGCGACAAGCAATTATTAGCTTTTGGTTAGTAACCGAAGAGGCCTTTCTTTTCTAAGAGTGTGCGCCACATCGCTCATGGAGTCGTTGGGGCCTAAAGGTGGGTCGCATACTTGCCGCGACAGCACTGCTTTGTAGTATATAACCAAGTATAACACCAAGGATAACCAGAAACGCGCTAAAATGCAAACAAAGGATGTGATACCTCCTGCAGTAGTCATGGCACCCGCTTTGTGTCTGGCTTGCCGCTGGATTGTGTTAACGAGGAGACTCTTCAACACCTTTTCTGTGACTGTCCTCGCTATAATTTACAGAGACGATCGCTCGCAATCGCGATAGCGCGCTTTCACCGAAGACCTCTAACAGAGGAACTTATATTAAAATGCCGCCATGACAAGTCATCGCAGCAGAGGGCGAAAAGGGCACTGTTGCAGTTTTTAAAGGCAACAGAATTGGACAAGCGGCTGTAGCCTGAACAGGTGTTTATAGTGATGCAAGTGCTACTGTGCTGTGCGGTGACAGTATGCGGCGACAGTGACCGACTGTGATTGTATGTCTATGCTCCTTTCTTTCTTTATCTCTACGTTGTTGTCACTTTATCTCCCCCTCCCCTCTCTCCCCAGCGTAGGGTAGCAAACCGAATCTTCCCCTCTGGTTAACCTCCCTGCCTTTGCCCTTTCCTCTGTCTCTCTCTATCTCTTGTCGCTGGATTAAAGTGTTAGCTATAAAACCGTTGCAGCTCTGGCCCTCGTTATCTCGGGTGGCAGCTGCAGGGAAATGCCCAATGCGTGAAAGAACATTTAGAAAACAGAAAATCAAGCATACAAAACGAAACAAACTTAGTCGTTGGTAATTTTAACAGAAGGTGTTTGTAGCGCTTTTCTTGCATATATAACTGAGAAATGTGACATTACACGAGTGTCGATAGACGTGGCAGAAAGCATGTAGATATCGGGGAGGGTTCACATGCCCGTTAGCCTGTGAACGTGAGCATGTGAGACGTGGATATGGGCTCATCACAAAGCCGAAATTCATAGAAAAATAAAGACAACAAGCTATACCAGCTCTGAAGAACCTCAGGGTCCTACGAAGAAGCTCCGTTACACAGCCCAGTGGAGTATAGGCAGAAGTCAATGCTGGTGCAGTGCATTGCCCTAAATATAGCACTGCGGACACCATGAAACTGCAACAACAAGAGCCGCTGCGCCTTTTTTTTTTTTTTTTAGTGGCACGAGCATCGAGTGACACTCTAGTTTCTTGCACAGCACTTTCGGTTCATCTCCTGACACGACCGGGGAGGAAACTGAATATAAACGAGAAAAAATAGGAAAAAAAAACATAGTACAGTACAACACAATTAATGGGTTTCATTATAGATATGATATCAGAACATAAGTTGAGTTACAAGTTGAGTTACTGAAGTGTCTGGAATAATTAGAATTATTAGAAATCACTGGTTACCGCACACCAATGCACATAATTGTAGACTTTAGAAACTCGCCACGTGAGTATGAGATTGGCGAAAGTCCTGGAAACCAGAAAGTAGAAAGCGGTAGGAATGACATCACACACAATGTGACATGATATTTAACCGGCTAACTAATGGAACACAGTTTCCTTCGAGTTCAGTTCGTGCCTTGCGTTCGTCTAAGGTTAGCCTAAAGAAAACCAACGCCGGGATGCGAGTGCCACTAAGAGACATCTAAGTCAAAGATTAGGGTCGCCTACCATTTTTTTTTCTTCTCAAAAAGAAACAAGCGCGCATGCCACGCCGCCTCTGTAGGTAGAATCAAGCTCTTCTCCACAGGATCAGAGTAATAATAAATAAAGTAGGGGGTTTACATGCCAAAACTACGATATGATTATGAGGCATGCCGTAGTGAGGGACTCCCGAATAATTTGGACCTCCTTTGGTTCTTTAACGTGCACCTAAATCTAAGTACACGGGTGCTTTCGTATTTTGCCCCTATGGTAATGCGGCTGCCGTGGCCGGGATTCGATCCCGCGACCTCGCTTTCAGTTGCGCAACACCATAGCCACTATAACCAACCACGGCGGGTATACGATCGGAGTAAATGATCGAAGTAGGCGCGGATATGTGAGTTCGGCTCCTGGGCCAGAATTCGCAATCTCTTTGTTCGCATAAGTGTTCTTTGCTATTTGCTAGCTGCCTTCGCCAATAGAATATCTCCACCATCAGAACTGCCTGGAATTTCCTATTACGAAAGACTTCTAGCGTATAAGATCTATTATGCGAATGAGGGCCCAGGTCTCATGAGAATTTGTCAATACACTTTTGAGGGTGAACCTGTCATTGTTGGTCGCACGTGCGTGTGCTCTTGCGTGTGGCGTTTCAATCTTCGCTCTACACGCATGGAGCTGCATGCATGCCAGCTCTACAGCCTGGCAGACTTACTGACCCACCGCGGTACCACAGTGGCTATGGCGTTGCGCGCTGCTGAGCTCGAGGTCGCGGATTCGATCCCACCCGCGGCAGCCGCATTCCAATGGCGGCGGAATGCAAAAAAAAAAAAAAAAAAAAAAAACTTTGCATGGGTGCCCGTTAAAGAACCTAATGGGTGGTCAAAATTAACCCGGGGTCCTACATTATACGGAGTGCCTCCTAATCATACCGTGTTCATAGCACGCCAAATTCGAGAACCTGGATTAAAACTACAGTTGACATTAAAGTCTGCCCTTCCTTCTTCCTATATGACGCCCTTTGGTCAGTCTGATGGTTACTTTCTGGCGAACACCAAGCTTGCGCTTACAGACGTGATGTAGGCACTTTAGTGGTGTTATGATTAAATTAAAGAAAATAAATATGTGAATGCTGATTAATTTTATCCTTATTTACAGCTTTCTGTTGCTCGACCCGTGCTACAAGAAAGTGTCTTTGTGAGCGTGAAAGAAGCCTGTAAATACACGCGAAATCGCCGCGCGACAGGCCGCTCGAGGCACTTTGCGTGTACTCACGGGCTTCTTTCACGCTCAGAAAAACACTTGTATGTATAGCACGGGTCGAGTAACAGAAAGCTGTGTTGGGAGTTTCTCACGTCGCTCTAGTATTTTCTCATTGACGCTTTTCATCGAATTATAATATTTGAGAACTTGACTGACTAATTAATTAAGTCTAATTACCTGATTAAGTTAGGACACAGCTACCTACTACCAGTACTACCGTGTTCTACCAGTACAGTGTCCTACCAGTACTCACGTAAGGGGCAGAAACCTAGAGGCTGACGAAAAGAGTTCTGCTTAAATTGAGGACGACGCAACGAGCTATGGAAAGAAGAATGATGAGTGTAACGTTAAGGGATAAGAAAAGAGCAGATTGGGTGAGGGAACAAACGCGGGTTAATGACATCTTAGTTGAAATCAAGGAAAATAAATGGGTATGGGCAGGACATATAATGAGGAGGGAAGATAACCGATGGCCATAAAGGGTTACGGACTGGATTCCAAGGAAAGGGAAGCGTAGCAGGGGGCGGCAGAAGGTTAGGCGGGCGGATGACAGTAAGAAGTTTGCAGGGACAACATGGCCACAATTAGTACATGACCGGGGTAGTTGGAGAAGTATGGGAGAGGCCTTTGCCCTGCAGTGGGCGTAACCAGGTTGATGATGATGACCTGATTAAGTGGGATAAAAAATAACTAGAGTATCCTCAAGCGATGGCAAAAAACATGACTTTGGTTCTGTCCGGCTACGTGGCATTTACATATTTTTTAATGTTTTGCTTAAGTTACGTGGGACACCCTGCATAGTAATCATAGCGAAATCGAGTACTCCATGGCCACAATGAGAACGAACAATTACACAGCGCCGAATCGAGACGGGCTTACAGAACGTACAATATACCCTACAAGTACATTGAGGCGACACAACACGTATCATCCCCTATAGATAGACACGGCTGCTTAGCCTGCCTTCTAGATTCGTACAACTAATTCAATCCAGAATATACACCTTCTTTGAATTTCTGTCATCGCTTGGTCGGCCTCTCTTTGTATTTAGTGATATTGAAATGGTCTACGATGACTTGACTGTAAGAGCAAGTACTATTCGACGTTAAAAAATTGCACATATTCTGGGCATCTGCCCTCGTTATACCATACGTATACGGATGTGTGGTGCACCAGGCGGGGGAACCTGGAAAGACGGCCACTATCAGAGCAAAAGATACTTGGGCGGTGTTCACAGCGGATGCGTGCGCTGAAGGCAGCCAAAGCGTTACAGTTCGCCTACTGCGGTCGGCGAGCCGGCGAGATTTGCAGCGATAATGACGTGTATACGTGTGCCGCCTCAGAATCTCGGTGGGACGATTTCCGTTTCGCTATCCCCTCTTAATTTTCCTTATCGTGTGGCTTTTGAAGTTGAATTGCCTTTATTTCCATAAACATACAATTTATAGGGGATTTAAGCACACAGCAACTTGACGCGCCATAAAACCCAGTCTGAGGGCAGCAGCGGAAGGCACAGGCACTGATTCAGAAACAATACATTACAATGCGATACAATGTTGGCTTCAAGTTGTGCCAGCAAAAAAAGGAAATTTCAATATGAGAAGAACACTAGAAATGATCAAGCAATCCGAAATTTACACATGAGAAAAAAACAGCAAATTGCAAATTTTGCAATTGCAAAAAGCAGCAAATTTGGTCATGATCAAATTTCTCTGAAAAACTAGTACAAACGATAACAGAGCAAGAAGTGACATCGATGTCATTGCGCATGAGTGTGTTTAACAGGCGTGGTAAGTGATGATGTAGCATTTGAAAAGCGTAGTAGGTTCGTGGATGTGGCAGCGTGTGCTGTATTCTGTTCTATTTCTAACTAACTGCGTTAAGGACGTAATATATGACTGTTTTTGTTTCTCGTCTTTACGATAGGGACAGCCTTATGTCTAACAGAGAGTACAGCGTGAGTAATTTCAGCCGTTTGAAGAGAAGTGAAGTATGAGCATCTGCTGGAGCATTAAAGGTAATACGAGTTACCTTGTTTTTTTTTTGTTTTTTGTTTTTTTTGAAGCAGGCGTGGTCTATTTAAGTTAGTAGCAGATGTCGTATACTCCACACCAGACAGCATTAGCGCATGTGACTCAGGAAGGGATCATTGTATTAGAGAAGTTTGCCTTTGCGTGGCAGGGGTATTAAACGGAACGGAAAAAGTTTTTGCAGACCGGACAAGCTCAATTCTTGAAGAGCATATTAAAATGTCAGTCTCTAAGCTCACACGTTTATTTTTGCCTTAAAATAAAAGAGTTTGGCTTTGTCTAGTGTTATTTTTTAAGCCATTGTCCTGTGACCATCTACGTATTTTAGCAAGGTCAGAATTAGCAGTCGAAGTTAGGTTTACAATATTGTTTGGCGAAAAACGCACGGTAGTATCATCTGCTATACGATATATTTTGGTTCGCTCTCCACAAGAACAAGATCATTTACATTACATTGAAAACTCCCTTTCCCCTTTCCTCCGTGCAGTGTGGTAAACATGACTTTTTTCCATATTGACCTCCCTCCCTTTAATCTATCTATCTATCTATCTATCTATCTATCTATCTATCTATCTATCTATCTATCTATCTATCTATCTATCTATCTATCTATCTATCTATCTATCTATCTATCTATCTATCTATCTATCTATCTATCTATCTATCTATCTATCTATCTATCTATCTATCTATCTATCTATCTATCTATCTATCTATCTATCTATCTATCTATCTATCTATCTATCTATCTATCTATCTATCTATCTATCTATCTATCTATCTATCTATCTATCTATCTATCTATCTATCTATCTATCTATCTATCTATCTATCTATCTATCTATCTATCTATCTATCTATCTATCTATCTATCTATCTATCTATCTGTCTATCTCCCCCTTCACGTTTCTTTCTTTCTGTCTTGTTCTTATACCATCACTTCGCTAAACGATTGCGGCGGTGGCACTTCTCCGCACCGCTATATATCTCACGGCCGGCGTGGCACGCGGGGCTATAGCTAATTGATTTTCACTGACGAATACGAGACGCGCGCGGCCTACATAACAACTGGATCTACATACATAACGTGGATCTATATAGCTTCGACGAGGACGGGCACACACATAAAAAGGAGCGGGGGGGGGTGGGGTGCATAATTAAAGACAGCCGATTTAGCCCGCAGTACATTGGCCCCAGGGCGGCAAGCAGAGCCGCGAACGCCTTCCAAGACACATCAGCTCCTATGGTGTACGTATAAGACGCTCGGAGCAAATCTCGCCGGAGCGCCCACAGAAAGTGCGCGAGCGTCGAATGCAGATATCGGAGCACCAATCGCCCATTCCCGAACAATACGAACACGCATGACTGAGAGCTCCCTCGCGCGGCTCTCCACGCAACTGGCACACAACAGGAGACTTCGCCGCCAAAGGGCTCCGGGGCAGGGCAGCGCGAACAAAAGATATACGGCTTGGCTTGCCGCGGCTTAATTAAGCCGTTGCACCAATTAACTTCGACGTTGCGGGTGCGCGCGGATTCCTTGTTATTATTCTCTCTTTTCTTTCTTTCTTGCTCCTCGTGTTAGCGGGATTTCTGAGCAAACAGCTCGCTCGCTCGCGCAAGCAGACAAGCGGGCAAGCAGGCATGCGCGCGCTATAAAAGGTACAGGCCGAACGAAAGCCGAACGAAAGCATGGCCGAAACGAGTTTTCACGCAATGCTGGAGCAGGGCGTTAATGGGCGTGAAACAGCCGCGACTGGGTGTATATATAAAAGGAGAGCAGGCTCAAACCAAGCTCTCTCGGGGTAATGAGCTTTCTTTTTCCGCTTTGTTTCGGTTTTCTTTTATCTCTATCTCTCTCTCTCTCCGACACAAGGACTCCGCGACGACGCTCTTGTCCCGAGGGCACGCGGGTAATACATAAGCGAACACATCTGTTCTTCCTGTTTGGCATTCGTGTGGAAAAATATTTCTCGGCGTGTCGCGTTGTTTTGTTTGTTTGTTTTCCTTTGTCAAAGACACGTGCGTTAGGTCTGTGTTTCGCCCGCGACAAATGGCTTTCCAATGAGCTGCGCCCCTCTGCGAAATCCGCACGGCTCTCCATCAGTGGCTTAGCTAAATCGTCTCGCACACGGGGCCCATAGATCTTCTGTCACTCCCCCCCCCCACCTGGGTGTAATAGGAAGGCGAGGATATCGAAAATTTTTGGGGAAGAGGGGAGGGATGTTCCAGCACCAGCACAGCCGCCTTGGATAGCGCGCATGTCCCCCCCTCCCTTCGCTTTCATTCCCAGAGATCGCGAATGTAGCAGCTATACGCGCTGTTTCCTTTTCTGCACCAAATAACACAGGGTGCTGTATACTGATAACTTGTGATAAGCCCATTTGCACATCTGCTGTCAGACTGTAAGGCTCGGCAGCCAATACAGACGCGGCATCGGGGAAAGTATGGCTCACAAGTAACGAAAATATTCTAATAAAGTTTTTATTCTGCGATTTTAGAGGCAATATTGCATTTGCAAAATTGAACCCCGACAGTCATATGTTGCCCAACAACAACGTCACGGAATTTGTCGTAGGTACTAGGCGTGTAGTATTTTGGATGTGGGCTCCTTGAACTCAGACGAAAATTAAATAGCGTGTCAGTGACGATAATCTCCCCATCCTATTAGAAAACTCCACCTACTCCCCTGCTGCGCGGGCGACAATGCTGTGACATTACAAGTTCTCTTCATTCTGACTCCCAAAGTCTTTCTGTATTTGCTGCTATTGACAAACGTCATTATCCGAGCTGCGGTACCGCCCCAATGTTGGGAACGAGTCCACTTCTCGTTGGTTCCTGACGTCACCATGCAAAAAAAAAAAAAAAAAAAAAAAAAAAAGCGAGAGAGAGAGAGAGAGAGAGAGAGAGAGAGAGAGAGAGAGAGAGAGAGAGAGAGAGAGAGAGAGAGAGAGAGAGAGAGAGAGAGAGAGAGGGGGGGCCGCGATGAACCCCGCGCCAGCGAAAGCTTGCGCTACTGTTCGTCTGCACTCGCTGTGAAGAGGGCAGAGAGGTCGACGTCACTCGTGCACTATTTCATATTTCTTTCGGTACTGGCACACTGGGCCGCCCGCAGTGTCAAAGTACTGCAGGCTCTAGCACCCAAAATATGCAATGTTTCCTCCATAATTGGTAATTAAGCAATTATGCAAGATATCCTATTGCTCAAGATAACACAGACTGAACGGAAGAGGCATCGAAGAGCCACATCGCCAGACTGTATGTTTAGCGACGCCCGCTCCGAGCAATAGCGCACCGCACGAGCGCACGGCCAGCGGTTGAGCGACCACTTTGCGAGTTAGATTTTTTAGCCCGCGTAGGGTGTCGATAAAGCTGCAGCCGACTATTCTGCGGCGCTACACATCTGGTACATCGGGTACATGAGCTCGGGCTTGTGGTTACCGGAGCATTCTTTATCATTTACGCCCAGTCAAGCCATCAGAAAGAGGGGGGCCTTCATGACACGCTCTCCCTCCCCCCCCCCCCCTAACTGGCACCTGACCCCCCCCCCCCCCTCTTTACTACGCCACTGGTCTCTATGAACGCCCCAGGAGTAAGATGAGCTACAGAGGGAGAGAGCGAACTGACCTGGGGAACAAAAGGCTTGCAGTGTGACGTGTTCGAAAATGAACGCCAATTGCCAGCCTAACCTAACCTAACCTCGCTAGCCTAACCCATGCAGCGCTGTTCGAAATAATTTGCACTATCTTGTAATAATTTGCTCGGTCTAGCTTACTTCCCAAATTTCCTACTTACATTAACTCTGCGCCCCTCGTCCCCCCATCTCCCCATCCCCATCCCGCTCCCATGTGTAGGGTAGCAAACCGGTTAGGCTAAACTGGTTAATCTCCCTGCCTTCCTTCTCCACTTTTTCCTTCCTTCCTTGAGAAATAGGGGCCCCAAACTTGCGGGATGCTATCGGCGAGGCCTACAAAAGAACTCGAAGAGAGTACAAAATGAGCACAATACAGTTTGGACGTTTTATTATGCAAAGTCGCTTGGGGACTCTATATATAAAACTACCTATTGAGAACTGCTCTGTCTTTTGCATGGAGGGTCGAACAAGACTACTGAAATGCTGGAATTGAATCTTCGAGATATCTTCAAGCGGTGAACAGAAGTGACGTGTGCGGACAATTTTCCTATACTAGTACAAATATTCTGCCTGCTTTTGAGCCGCATAACGGTGTAACTGGTACGTGCTATAATACCATAAATCCAAAAGGCCGCAATAAGATTTGCTGAGTTCCTCGCTGGTTCAACGAACTGATGTGGAAGCAGAATTCGAAATATGTGGAAATTACTCCTGAAGTGAAGTCCAAGTCACGCCTCAATTAGAAAAACAATATTTCCCGCACATGTACATAGGATCCTCTATGATAATTAAGTCCTTTCTTTTCTGGACATTCTACCGTCACGTGTACTTGACACAACTACAAAGCACCAGCTAAGAAAGTTAATGAGAACTATTATAGTTGGGTAGAATTATAAGCTTTTGTTTACGCCCCAATAATGGAAGAATAATAATTGAAATACTAACCGCGCCTTATCATTTTTTTTTCTTTCTTGCCTTAGTTTGTACTTCTTGTAATACCTCTTTTTTGCTCTCCCAATTCCTTGAATACATCCCTTCTACCTTTTCCTTTTTTTTTCATTCGGAGTTATAGTGGACCTTATGCGAGTAGTCACTACACTAGTCACTATAATTTGTGCTTTGTTTGTCGTTGCTGTCAATTATCTGTGAGCTTTTAACGTTATTGTGTGAATTTTTTCCCCTTGCCTTTCGTTATCGTTATGCACTGTCGGTGGACCCCAATGTGGCTTTGGCAGGCCTGAATCTTGTACGTTTTCTTTGGACGCGTGCAATAAATTATTACTATTATTGTTGTTGTTGTTGTTGTTGTTGTTGCTGCTGTTGGTGTTGTTGTTGTTTTCACGCTATCTTCACCTGGTCCTGAACTCCTCAGTTGTATCATGCTTCGTATTCCGTGCAAGATCACCAGAGAACACAGAGCTCTTTATGTCCCTGCCTGTCATCAAGAACACGCAACCATTCGCAGAATACAGTGTAGTTATAATGCTTATTTTCATGGTCTTAATATTTTTCATAACTCGCTGTCATCGTTCCTTTCCGAGCTTTGCCTTGTTGTCTCATAGTTACATGCATTGTTAAACAGCCCTTCTCCTCCTTTTCCTTTTGTATGTTACATTGCGCTTTGTTGTATCTACTCTCTTCTCTTCAGAATTGTTCTTTGTATTCATTGCTTTTTTTATTAAAATATATTCCCCTGAAGTGGTTTTTTTGTTTCTTTATTTTAATGAATCCGTGCGCCGGCACTCAGACCTGGGCACATTAAATAAACATGACTGATTGATTGATTATTAATTCATTATCATTATTATTGTTCCACTTAAAGATACTCTTACTTATAACACTTCAGTGATCAAAGAGTGGATTCTGCGCCCTCGTTAAGGGCTCGCGCGAAGTGACACGAAGTATTGAATGGGTTTGTGATAGCCCACTGAAAAGACCTGTAAGCGTCAGATTGAGAATGTGCTTACGTTGAGTGCCTGAGTTGAGTTGAGTGCCGTTACGAGTGCCTGACATTTGGCCATGCTAAACCCCTACTAAACCCCTCTTCAAGCGCTTTAACCTTATCTGCGTTCCCAGTCTTTACGCATATACACTGGCAATAAAATACAAACAAAATATTATCGCCCCTCAGAAGACGTTCGACTCTATTTAGCTCATTCTATGATTCTATTCTGCTCATTTAGCATTGAAGACACGGTTTCACCTACACGTCATACAGATGTTCGGAGCGTACCGTATTCCCGTACATATTATGGTACGCAGATGCTTCGACACACTCTCCCTGTTCTTCTGCATTATCTACATGAGAACGAGATTGTAATAGAATATGTAAATAAATAAAAAAAGTCTTTACGCACATTTTTTCTTACTCAACTGTAGGACACCTTGTATTTATATTGTGTATATTTTGTATAATTCTCTCAAACTACACTGATTAACATTGCTATATGCTTTATATTCTCTTTCGCATCCCTTTATGTTACTCATACCTGTGCTTGTATCACACTCGTATAATAATTGCGACTGAATTGTATTATAAGTGCATTTTTTCCCCTGATCACCACGGCTGTCGGTCATGTACACGGCGGCCTGAACGTTCGTCAGGTGACTTAGCTTTCACTTTTTGTTCAGGCCTCCCTCCATTTCTGCATGAAAAATTAAACTTGATTTGATTTGAAGAGTCGCTAGACATAACGGCGCGCCGCCCCAACCCCACGCCAACCTTTACTTGATGAGGTGCATGGCCGGCAGCGACGCACAGATGCGTGCAACGCGCATACAAGCGTACACTGCGTTGATAGCCATAGGACAACGAGCATACGTGGACGTCTTCTGTTCTCACTACATACAGGAATCGCACCTTGCCGACCTTTCGCATAGTCACGCGCTCAGGACGTCGCGAAAGCTGCCGAAACCAAATTTAATCGATTTTTGTGAACGTCCGATGTAACCGCTCGCCGACACAGCGAGCCCTTCGGCGCCCTACTCGTACAATTATTTAAAAAAATGACAACACAAAAATAAAAACAAAGCGTGTACCGGCGTATGAGTAGACACAGCCTCAGGTGTTTTTTGTTCATGCCGATAAATCTAGAGGGGGGCTGCGGCGCAGACAATACGCTGAGCGAAGATGATGGAAAGTGCACCGAAGGGTGCTAGAGAGAGAGAGAGAAAGAGAGAGAGTGAAGGAGACAGGAAGGACAATTACTCCGGCGACAGAAAGGACAAGGGTGTGTGCGCACTGCTGGAGCGGCGGCCGCGAGATGCTGTGGACGCGAACGCCACTCCCAGTGCGGCAGCGGCGGCGGCGGCTTCGGTCGCCCGCTTGCCCCCAACGCAGAGGAAGGAAACGCGGCGCGCGTTATTGATGAGCAGCGCGGCCCAGCGATCGGCGGCGGGACCCGATAATTGCTCCGCTTTGGTCGCCTCGCGAGGAGGTGCTCCGCGCGGACACCCCGCTGCGCTGTTGTGCCCCACCACCGACACCACCCCACCTCTTCTTCTTTCCAGGCTGCACACAGCCGCGCCGACGGTTGGACACCCGAAGCCGGCGGTGCATGCTGCCTCGCGGAGTGCGGCCAGGAGGTACAATTAAAGCGGTGGCGGCGCACCCCTGTCGTGGAATGCCACGGAGAGCTGCGGTGAACACAGTAGCGGCAGATGGACGACCCGCCAGCCCCACACGGCGCGCCGTCGTATGCGAGTGTATACTGTCGAGTGCTATAGAGCAGCATTTAATTACGTTGTTATCAATACAACTATCAGGAAACATTGCAGAACGATAGGAATAGGTGAAAGGAGAGGTATGCTACAACTTGGCTATCTATCTATCTATCTATCTATCTATCTATCTATCTATCTATCTATCTATCTATCTATCTATCTATCTATCTATCTATCTATCTATCTATCTATCTATCTATCTATCTATCTATCTATCTATCTATCTATCTATCTATCTATCTATCTATCTATCTAACCATCTATCTATCTATCTAACCATCTATCTATCTATCTATCAATCAATCAATCAATCAATCAATCAATCAATCAATCAATCAATCAATCAATCAATCAATCAATCAATCAATCAATCAATCAATCAATCAATCAATCAATCAATCAATCAATTTTTCGCAATCAAGCCCCAGAAGGTTAACATAACGACGTTACTGGTGCCTGCTAAAATTCATCGCGGTAAAAAGGTGGCAATTAACTAGCTACCAATTGGAGCTGTGCTGCGCACTCTCCGTGATTTCTCCCGTACATGCAGGACTCACATCCACGAAATGCAATCAGGTTATGTCGATCCTCCTATGTGAACAGCTGTCGCAAGAAAAGTCACAGCCCAGGGCCACCATAGCGCCTACACACACGTAGCCCTTTAAATAGCTACGAATTCATACACACCACTCGTTCCGCATGCAGCCCCTCTGCGCAGCTCAAAGATTACGTTCTGGAGTTCGCAGCTATATTCGTCATTCCCTTTGTCTCGCTTACTGAGGCACTACCATCGCCTACTTTGTGGAGTCTTGGGCAATATTCTGAACTTTCAGATATTCCTGACATTCGAAAGAAAGCCGGCTTGCCGCATTCACCTCTCAAACAAGCCACTTTAATACACGTATGCTTATGTCGATTATGTGTTCTGATTTTGATTATATGCTCTGATATGCACGACATCGACAGCTTCGGAACTTGCGGCTGTCAGAGGCTCTGTTGACAACAAACATCATCAGCAAGTGAAATGCAGGCGACCCATATATTATGATCTCAAGGCGGCCCTATAAAATGCCAGTAAAGTTTCGTTCGTCTATTGTCCTCGCTTCTCCGTTGGAACGTGAAGTTTCTCGGACGACGATCGGCAGTTGTTGATCGAATGCAGACAGGTAGCGCCGGAGATCAAGTACAAGAAATATTTATAGGTAAACTTCCCTATATACATGGCACACAAAACAAGTGCATTACGAATCGAACAATTGAGACATAAAGTCTCACTCTTCGCTTGTCTCAATGATTGTTAGAGCCCAGGCTCGTTTTAACGTACATGGTATACGGATGTTCCCTGATCTATCAGCAATCCTGATTTCAGTCGTCTGAGGAACAGCATATCGACCCGATTATTATAACTCAAAGGGATAAAGAAAAAGGGCGGTAGGGCCCTTGGCCCGTCCCACAGATGCAGTTGCCAATGAGAGTTAAAAGTTTCTTAAGCTACAACCCAAAGGGATATGGGCTTATTCTTAAAAGTAAACATATCGGAAAACAAAACTGTTTTCTTTCTTCCTAAAACTCCGTTCCCCTCTCATTTTTACGTAGTCAGTGACGGCGTCAGCAAAACACTCCAGGCCCGCACAATTTATTGCTAGGCCGTTTCAAACCTCGGTGGCGTCTCTACTCCGCAAATGTCTTGGAAGCCGGGGCTTCAATACCGCGTACAGCAGCTCCCCTGAAGGTTTGTCCGCGTGGGAGAATTATGACCGAATTGGCATCCGAACACATTGTCTACAAGACGGCGTTTTCTGAATGCGCTCCTCACATGCGCTCTGCACCTCTACAGCGCATACTGCAAGTCGTCATTTGACACCAAGCGGGCTTTTCTCAGCACTCATCAACAAAGCCAGACGGTTGCCTGCCGGACGCACGAGGGAGTAGACCCCCGCTCCGTGCATGCAGCACGTGGTCAGTATTGCTAGGCCCTTCTAAACCTCGGCGGCGTCTCCAGCCAGCCAGGGGCTCGGAAGCCGGCGCCACAACACCGCGTACACTAGTCCCCTTCAAGGTTTGTCTGTGTGGACCTATTATGGCCGTCGGCGGAATGCCAACTCAATGCGTACAATACCGTTTTCTCCGAAACCGCACCGCGCGCCCCTGGCGCGCGCCTTGACTCGTCACCCGGCACCGCGCGGGCATTCCGACCCCTCATAAAACACAAACGGTTGCCCCTCGGACGTGTAGGGGAGTGGACCCCCTCTCTATACACAAAGCACGTGGGCGATTCGCGACACTTAAGAAGTGCACAAAATAATCAATGCGACCTTACAATGCCTGTACAGTCATCCCTGACATTGTCTTTTCCGAAATAATATAAACGATCATGACTCACCGACGAATCAGAGGTACTAGCCTACCAACAAACCCAGTGTTTTCCAGTTCCTTTGCCAGCACCTGATTAAGCGCAGCAACTTTGGCCACTTGCTCGGAGAACGTCATTCTACTTAGAATAGCGGAATTCAGTAAGCTATGCCATTTGGGCCCTTGATGCTATAGTATGCCTCCTTGTATGCAAATGGTTTAAAAAGCACTTAATAATACACAGAACGTGAATGATCGCGCCTGGACAAAAGTAACGTCCAGGCTGTGGTGCACATTTCGATGAAGAAGTGTGCAATTTGTGTTGTTACAAGTACACCACACTACCACGATGCTTGATTCTTCAGCTAATGTCCACGAGAACGATCGATAAACATTTAATGAAGCAGAAAGTTAAGGCACGGAGCCACCGAACATGCCTCTACTGGCACTAATTTTCACCAAACGGTCAACTGATTCGCATAAAGTCACACAAGAATTTTCTGCCCAAGTGCATTAACCGTGCTGCAGCCGGTTAAGGCCTATAGTGTCGCTAAAGTATTCGAAAAGCGCGTGTAAAGTGAATAAATTCGCTTCTGACGCCAAATTGTCGGTAGAGACGGCAAGAGGTGTTCTCTCATTACCTGAAAATGTTGTACGTGCACTTCAATGGGGTAAACACTTGTACTTTGTTAGGAGCTGCAGTGATTCAACAGGTACGAGGCAAAAATGGTTTTGTAGCAGTGACGCAACAATACTTTATATTTCTGATAGAATTCAAGAGTAAGGTTCGACGACGGTTCAAATTCACTTCTGCCAATAATAACGCTAGCTGTCTTTAGAGTTTGATCCGCATAGGTTAGCGAGAATGCCGTGTCAACCTTGCATGGCTTTCTGCGCAACCATTTTGTGCCGAGCATAGGGAAAGCTAAGAAGAATTTAGTATAAGAAACAGCTTATCTTTTGTCACCTATTGTGAACACTTTATTCAGACAGCGTAAAAAAAAAGAGAGAGAGAAAGAAAAACGAACTCTCACTGAAGCGTCGGCAGCTTCGAAGTTCCAGCAGCGTAACAACCGCCTGCACCGGAAGAGCCCGACAGGAGCGGCTTGGGCGTGCCAGCCATTAAATCCGTCCAGAAGCGAGCCCCGAGACTAAACGTCCTGGCCAGCGCACGGCTTCGTACTCTCCCGCCGTCTCCAGACAGCAGATATACGGCCTCGATTGCGCGGGACCTGAGAAGAACAGCCGTGTCGGCGACAATTAAAATTACCCGACGGGACGCCCCGCAGGGCCGTGACAATAGGTAGATACATCGAGGTGACCGCATATACATCCGAGGCGGCAGCGGCAGCAGCAGCCGAGACGAGACACCGCACACGCATGGGGGGTTGTTAGTGCAGTGCGAAGCCTCTGTCTGTTCGTACGCCTTCGTATGGTCGGCGAATGTGCGTGCTCGCCTGGGTGGGTGCGTAGGCTTGGCGGCGGTGGACGCGTATCTCCTCCAAACAATGGCGGGCCGCCGCCTGTTCTAGGCTAATCGATATGCTGCGAGCCACTGGTCTGGAAATGGGTCTCCCGTCCGCGGGCGACTCATTCCTCGGCTGAGCTCTCGCGCACAATCGGGAGCATGCAGGGGAGCCACTGCAATCGAGGCGCCCTGGACGCGGAGCGGGACGCGTAATGGGCAGCGCCCTTAAGAAGGCTGCACTCTCTCGAAGCAGCATTGCAGAGTTACCTATACACCGTCGCTGCGAATAGTGAACACTGCTGTGCACGAGCACTACATTAGTCACCTGCTCTCCGTTCATGATAATGTAACACCATACAGTGCAGCTAGCGTTAGCAAAGCTGCTTAACATATATATATTTTTTTATCAGCTTGGCTAACGTTAGCTGGGACACCCTATGCTATCTGGAGTGGCGTAGTAACACATGCCCCTATAGAAAGACTTGGAGAACGCTTAAGCTTCGCTTTCAAGAGTGGAACGCGGTAGCATTCAAATACCTTTGACTGCTTCTCACGCTTCCCGGCAATTGCAGCTTACGTTAAAGCCCTGATGTTTACCAGGAAGCACTGGCGGCGAACGCCATGTGCAAAGGCGAACTTTCTGGTAGAAACGCGGCCTCTTGCGTGGGCCGACGCCGGATTTTCTGCGACATGAGGCCCTTAACGCTATTGCGCTAGAGCGTATTCGGTTTCAGAACAAGACGTCGACCGCTAAGTCAAGGGCACCGTCTCTAGTACCAAAGCATGCCTTATACCAACCCCTACACTTTACACCAACTTGAAACAGCGGGCATGGACTGCGTTCCCCAAAGGCACGGAGTTCCTCATGCTGAGAAGTAGGCGCAAATTCTTATTTGCGGCATCAATTTAGTCGCACCAATTTAATTAAGTACGCGACTACTTCACATAAAAGGGACTCACTCACCTAAAGAGTACAGAGACTGCGTGAATTAGTTGGTTCTGAACAATCACCTCTAGCGTAGCTGCACGGGCATCTAAGGAAGGATGTATATATACCTGAGGAGGCTGCACGTTGTGCGATAAATGTAACACACGCAGGAAAGTACACACTTAGGCGGGCAATTGCTATTTTGCCTGCCTTTAAACTCGGGGGCTAACGTCCTGAGCCTTATTACGTTACCATGCCCATCGACAAACAATAATTAGTTGATAACTGCTCAGTTCAATAATACTGATCAGGGACAGACGGAATAACCTAGATTTGCCCATGTGCTTCAGCACGTCTTGTTTTTTTTCTTCTTCTTAATAACTACACCTTCTTCTCCTAATCCCCCAGTTAACCATGTGACTATGAACTGCATCTCTGAAGTTCCCATATTTGGCAATGGGCACGGAAAATACGTAAAATTGCACGTGGCATCCTGCAAACTACGCTCTTCTGTCTCAATGCTTACAGCATTTAATGCAAGATTATACAGCAGCGCGTGGAACCATACGTCAAATTACTTCGAAAACATGATGGTGCAATGAAGAATGACCAACATTGCAATGTATGGGCGCCATGAAATTCAGCCAAGCAAAATTATACATCGATGGCGATTCCGCTTCAGCATGCGCGAACATGTCATCATTAAGCATTGAAGACGCCTGCAAGAATAAAATCGGGTTGCTTTCAACGCAAAGAGTAACAGGCAATATACATTTTCATAAATTATTAATGTGCTTGCGCTCAAAACAGAAAAAAGATAACGAGGCGTCCGCAGTCACTGAATATTATGGATAGAAAATGTTGGCAGCAAGCACAATATGTCTGTCGCTTCTCCACAACGTTAAAGTGTTAAATCAATGAAGGATTGCGATTAATGAAGTGAACCATTTAAGCTATCTAGTAGTTTGCAGCCAAACACTAGACAGCCAAATTTAACTAATAAAAATAAGAATAAAAAGAAATCACGGCAAGGTAACATATGTCACATTGCTCTTAGCCTGACATATGGACTGCAGAGAACCGTTCTTAGTGCTCACAGACACTTCACAGACAGTCGCCTCAAACAAAAGAAAAAGAAAAAAAGGAAGCTTTCCCACAGTTTGCAATACCACATGAAAACCATGACACATAACGTGTCCGCAGTACACACTCTGAAGTTAACGTAGATGCTATTATTTATTAGAGATCTGCCCGAAATTTTCTCTCAGACTGGACGCCGCTTGAGACGCAGCAAAGGGAGAGATATTCAAGGTGACCTCGCCCGAAGAGAAAAGACCGTTACGCGCAAAGAAAAACGAAAAACAAAACGAGAAAGAAATGAAATCACAGACAGACACAGATAAAGGAACTCAACCAGCCACGTAAAGCCATGGCCGCACGCGCCCCCATCCCTCCACCGCCAGCATCCACTGTGTCCATACAACGGCTTCAGGAACCGAGGGCGCTGGCGCACGCACAAAGAAAGCCGGTACGGGACTGGTGCCCTTCCGGGGTCGCCAATTAACGGGCCCCGGGGCGACTTCGCAGAGCCGGTCCTCAAACGCAACTCCCCCCTCCCGGCGAGCGGCTCGCTGCAAGACACGGCTTGGCTCGCGTTTCCCCACATTGCGAGATGCAACAACGCCACCGGCGGGTCGTCTCGATGCTCGCACACTCCCGCCTAGAGAATGAGTGTCCGTTCGGCTTCCCAACAACGCTGCCGGGCGCCGCAGCAGCAGAAAGCCCGGATTCAGGTCGACGCGGCCCTCTGTCTCCCGCGAGAGAGGCCCCGAAGGTACAGGCGAGAATGAGAAGAGCAAGAAAGAAAAGTAGACGAAAGAATCTCACGCAGGCACTTACTTCTGTAGCGCTGAGCAAGATACGCGCTCGGCCAGATCAACGCGCATATCGATGCGAAGAATGGGGTGGCCAGTGCGTGGTGTTACAGTTGGCAAATGAGAAGAAGAATTTATCTGGCAACTCTCCGCAGAAATGGCGTGAAAAGAGAAGCCCCTTATCTCTGGCACGTGTGCATGTGCTGGTATGAGGGGTGAGACTCAGAGAGAGAATCTGATGGAGTATATATATCAATGAAGCGTGCGGCAGAAATGGCCAGAGGAGCGCGGGGGAGAGGAAAGGGCGAAACGAAGGTGAAGACCGCAGGCGGTCGCAGAAACGCGTAATTGACTTGGCAGTCGCATATTTATATGTATGCGCGGCACACGTGATTGGGCTTGTATAAGACGCGAGGAAACAACGAAGGCGCTCTTGAGAACGAGAACCGTTCGTGGGCTTTTGGAGTTGGCCGTGGGTGCGAGGTAGCACCCGTGGTTAAGTGTGATCGATGGGTACAGTAATAGGCACGTTATAGTCGGAAAAATGCAACCCTCGGGACCTCTCCGAAGGGTGCTGTATGCATAACGAATTGAACAGGTAAAGGTAACATAAAGGGCTCCAAATATACTGTACTTGCGAGACTGTAACACTCCCTATACACTACCCGTTTCAGGAGGGATGTTGAATGCGTAACCAAATAAAATGCGGCATTAATCCATCCAAGTCGCTATCAATCTTTAGAAGCGTCCTGGTGTATTAAACTACTGCATGTGGTGGTACGACAGCTGACATAGTAGTATAGTAGTGTAGTGTGTATCGCCGACTGCACTGAAAGCATGAAAGCGATCAAAACCGAGCCATGAGCGTGAGCACAGCAAGATAATCATGCTTGCAAATGACCCCGTCGGCAGCGTTCGTTCTGCGTTGACTCAGCTACACTGGAAAGCAACGGTGTGATATAGGTGTTGTAAACACATAATTGGGTCACTAATAAAATTAGCAAGCTTGCTTTTACGTAGAATATTGAAATACATTTCGTCAGGAAAACATAGAAGAAGTCAAGTATCTTAGGCGTCACCTTAACGTCACGTCTGAAACGGACGAAGCACATTGATCATGTATGTTGTGCGGTACGAACGAAGCTCAGTTTAAAAGACAAACTGAAAAGTTCAACTAGTTCACTTGGGCTAATAAATGACCAGACTGTCTCTAGAGTATGCGAACATGGCGTGGTACCCGCACACATCGGACAACAACAAAAAAAAAAAAAAAAGGAAGGAACTTCTAAACATTCAAAGATCATCCACCCGTTCCATATTAAATCTTTATAAACGTTACAACTCTCCATCAGCTATGTTACAACTAGAAAATCTTGAATCGCTAAAAGAAAAGAGGGAAGTCGCAAGGCTCAACATGTTTCGTTCGATACACTTTGGTAAGCTGATATTCCGATATTTCGACCTGAGGATGTCGTCGACAAAGATGCAAGACGCTTCCGCCACAAATATACCTATCATATTAAACCAATTTTCGCAGGCACTAATGTATATAAATATTCATCTTTTTCCAAATACGATCACTGAGTGGAATACATTACCAAAATGTTCTCATTTTCTTATGTCTTCTATGTGAGCTGTTTTCTGCTGAAGTTATGTCCCACTTTCGCCTTATAGGGGATTTAGTTTTATTCTTTATTATAATTTTTGAAAAAGACTATTGCATGCGTTAACTGTTTTGTACGTCCTCTCCTGCATGGAACTTTACTGGTTTCCACAGTATATGCCAAATAAAATAACTAAATAAATATATATGTGAAACCTTTCCCCACCCCCTCCCCGCTGCAATCGCCTTCCCCACACCTTATACACCGGCATTCACAAATATAGAACAACGCAGTGTCTATTGGATATAAGAACAATATAGTTAAAATTCATACACCAGCGTGGACGCAGCTCTTTCTCTTTCACATTCACATTCTTTTTCATATGTATGCAAAAGACATAATGACACGAACAGAATTGCTGACCGCTGAACTGGTGTTCAGCGGTCGAATTCACAAAGCTTCTCGTGTGTAAACACTGTGTTACGCTGTGCGGTGTCCCATTCGCAGATACCACTTTCGCTATCACCATGTATCGTGACCGGCGTCAGATGGTAGAGAGCGCTCTGTTCGAACTGCGAACTGCTTTGTTTGAACTGTTCGAACCACCCTTGGAACCAGTGAAACTGCAGAGACGGTGGCGAAGAATATCCATTGAGCTGTGCGCGAAAAACTGACTCTAGAGTTAATATAATCAGCATCCCGAGTGCTTAAATGTCAATGACATGTCAGTTCGAACGTCAAAGCAAACGTCTACAGCCACAGCAGAGAGTAAGGTGCTCGCAAGGCGCTGCTGCAGCTACAGTGCTGGCATCTCCGCGTGACCTGGAAGAGAAACTCCACGCGAATAATACTCGTTTTCTTTCTTTTTTTTTTTCTCCTTTCCATAAGCTTTAGCGCCTGCAAGCTAGCATCCAATCGCTTGTGTATACAGTATACGTTTTACACTTTACATATACCAAAGAATTCATTATGGTGCGGAGGGTTGCGATTGAAAGCAACTCTGTTACCGCGAGGCCAAATTAGAAAGGCTTCTTTCTTTTTTAACCCCAAGTTCCTCACCGCAACGCGTGGTACAGAAGCCGTGTGTGCGGAGACGGTCCAGCTTTGCTCAACAGTCGCACGGCGTAGCAAATCCACTGAAGAAGAAGTAAAAAATAAATAAAAAATAAAGCGGAAAGCAAATTTGGTTTTATCGTTTGCCTCGGGGACGGGTGCCCGGCAGCACGCCAGGTCGCCTTTTCACCGTTTGCTGTCGCCTTCCCCTGCGCTCTCTTTCACTCTCTCACACATCTATTCACCGCTTTTTGCGCAAAAGAAGCAGTTTGCACCGAAAAAAAAAAAAAAGGAAAATGGACCGCGGAAGCGGGCGGCTGCAAACGCCACCATCCGAGGGACAAGTGACAGGCCATGTGACAAGTTACAGCGGGACCGACACATTCAATTTTCGGCCGTCCCGTCATCCCTGCGGCGGCATCTGCGGCGGCTTGGCTCTCTCCCCGTCCCTGTGTGCGTACGTATGTGCGGGCCACATCACAACGCCGTCAAAACGAAAGGTGGCGAGAGGAAGAGGGAAAGGCAATAGAATGGGGAGGAGGTGGGGGGAGGGGCAAATACACTGGGTAAACGCATGGGGAATGCTCTCCAACATACTAAAACGAAAGGGAGGGGGTGAGGCGGGGGGCGCTCATTTTGTGCGAATTCTGTGGGCATGTACACGCAGCGGAGTCACGTCCCGGTTCCACAGTAAAGTCGTGACTCGCGACAAAATTGCGTTCGTGGCAGCGATTACAAGGAAGAAAGCCAAATAGTGGCCAAGCCTTCCCGACAAAGTTAAAGAAATAAAAAGGCGAAAGAAATTGCCTAGCAGTCCGGTATACAGGCCCGCTTGAAGTGTCGTCCTATATGAAGCAATGTTCACGTCTGCTTATTTCAGACACCACACTCGTTATTGAGGCTTGTTACAACGCGTGAGCTGTATGTGTGCTTTATACCGCCGGTAGGACCCCGCAATATATTTGAAGAAAGCGAATACGGTGTAAACCGGTCACCCTGTGAGTAAAACACAGGGCCAGTTTAATGTAACGACTCCTTTCACTCGGCTCCATTTCTTTTTCACCAAGCGCTAACAACCAGCTGGTCCTGCCATGGTGAAAACGTAACCGGGGCGCCGCTTGGACCACTTATCCCTGCACATAAATATATATCCTTGTTGCACAGTGCAGATGCAAAGAGAATGACATCAATATATTCTGTTATCAAAAGTTCACGTTAGTTTGCTTTAACACGTCTTCAACACGTAACTATGGAGCAGGTACTTTGCCGAGTTTAATAATTTAGTTGATATGCAGGATACAAGACGCCTCTGCGGAAATACCCGGTGATGCACTGAACTAAGGCAGATAAAGAAGATGAAACGGAAAGGGATATAGCAGCGAAAACAACTTACACTGTGATAAATTGAAGCTATGCAATAGAACTGGACCGCAATATAGTATAAAATGCCATGTGGCAAAAATGCTAATTTCCTTTTCACGTCCCGAAATAAAATATAGTACTAACAGGATTTCAGCGTTAATTTTTCGATTGATATCAGTACTCCCCGTCCGCCCCCTTCCCTCTTTTTTTTCTCCTCTCTGGGGCTTTACCCTTTCCAATATGCCGAAGTAATTTGTCGCCGTAGGGTTGCAATATGCGTTCAAAGGGTGCAGTGGGGAGGCCGCATCGTTTGTCAAACCAACTGCGCGTGAGCTCCTGTAACAGTGAAGTGTTGTCCTGTCTAGTACAGTACATATACTAGCCACTATGCGAGTGTTCTCTTTTCCTTTTTTATTCATTTTTAGCTATGAGGTCTTTTTCGTACACTCACGAGCCTGTCATAATGATATCTTCTAGGGCAGAGTGGTGGTGCCTGCTTGCGCCTGCTCATGGTTGCCAGCAGACGCACAGGCTAAATGGACGCGACTAAACGTCTTTCAAGTGGCTAAACATTGCTTAGTTACTTGACTAAACGATAATCATACTGCGAAAAGAAAAATAAGTGTGGTCAATAAATTGAGCACCGACTTCGTAATTCCAGACTGGCGAATCATGACTCTGTTCGCCTTTGGCGACAAAGCCGAAGCAACAAATCGTTACAGCCACTGCAGCCGGAACATACAGTTTGCCCGCATACGTCCATGTCGCGAAATAATACCGCTGAAGGGAGCCACTCCCATCATTACGCCCATCATGGATGTAGAGGTTTGACACGGCTAACGCCACGACCGGCGCCTGTCGGCACCGGGACCACACATAATAGATTAGTTTTGGTTGTACATTCATGTGACGTCAAATCCAGCACGATGGGCCGACGCAGCCATGCGATGACAGGAAAGTGTCGACATGGGGAAACTTCTACTGCTCTTCCTCTATCAGTGCCTACGATAACAACGCGACATGAAAATAACGCCTAAAGGGCAGTGTCCCCTTCTTTACACAGAGGTTAGTTTCGTCACACCTCGTGCAGCTGCTTTAGCTAATTGGCGCTTTCCGAATTAGATATTCCCACAAGAGATCGATCACGCATACGGCTTCGGTCTGGTAACGCATTTACGAGCAGTCGTTAAGTATGACAGCAGGTTAGCCGGTAGTGGTCGGCTGTGTATCTGGTAACGCTTATCAGAATTGCGTAAAAGAAACGAGCGTCAGCGCAAGCAAAGGACGCGCCGTGGCCGATCCTTCACCATTGGTAACTATGCAGCGTCATCAGAACGAAATTATATGCTCTAGGTGTCATTGAAGACGGGAATACACGTAGGTTGTTAAAAGCGTAACGTTAAGAGACAGCAATAGAGCGGTGTGGATCAGAGAGCAAAGGGGGATGGCCAATATTCTATTCAACATTAAGAGAAAAGCGTAGAACTGGGCACTGGGCAGGTTATGTAATGAGTAGGGCAGATGATAGGCTTGCCATTACAGTTATAAATTTGACGTCAAGGGAAGGGAAGCGCAGTCGAGGACGGCAGAAAATTAGATGGAGTGATGAAATTAGGAAATATGCTGGCGCAAATTTGAATCAACTAGCGCCAGACAAGGGTAATTGGAGATCGCCGGGAGAGACCTTGGTTCTGCAGTGGACCTAAAAATAAGCTGCTCGTGATGATGATGATGACGACGGTGATAATGATAAGAGCGCCTTGAGCAAGGACCACGGCATAGGTCGGAGTTGCTGACGGTGGCGGTTACTTACTCAATGCAGACACCCGCGGGTATACCTATGGCATAAGAAATACGCGTCCACGTTAACCAAGAAGTTTATTGCACACATTGGTGCAATAAACACACACATTCTTAAATTCAGAAAAACAGCCCATGAAACTTGCTCTCTTGCCTCGTCACTTTGAACGCGTACAGTGAATAGCAGTGCTTCGGACAGCACGCTGCCAGCGGTGGCTCATGCTGCTCATAATTACCGTAATATATTCTTGCTTTTTTTTAAAATCCCTACTTGAGTACGTGTGTAGTTTATTCTCGCGTACCACGAAACCGGGCTGTCGTGGTTATTGTTTTCACTGGAGACCGGAAGCCATATAAGTGGAGAAGAACAAGTGGCTTATTGTCCCCAACAACGCAGGTTTCTGCTGCAAGTGGCGTGCTGAAATTAAATAAGCAAATATTCTATCTGTTTACACGTTAATCTCGTGCCACTTAGGTTTCAGCTATAGGTGTACATTTTTTCAAATATACGTTCCATTTACCTAAATGGAAAGGTGTTCCATTTTAAATAGAAAAAATGTATAAAACACCTTTCCATATAATTTGTGGTCAGAAGTTACATAAACTTGCCTGTTTATGTAACTTCTATAAACCATCTGTCGGCCTCCTCCTTGATTTTGTATTTCCATGTATTTTGAAATTTTATGCGGATCCACTTATTGGTGGAACCTAAGTGGGACGATGTTTGTACTTTTGTTTTATGTTCCTGTGTCCACTCCTGCTTGGACTCCAATCGGAGTCTGCAGTATTTTCAAATAAATAAAAATATAAAAAAAACATTAAGATGGCGTCGGGATCCGAATGTAAAGACGTCAAAGCCTGGCAGCTTTGACTACAGAATTTCTTTTTTTTATTGAAATGAAAATAAAAGAATGAGATGTAGGCACACTATAATGAGGACGGAAACTACTTTTCACATAGCAGAAACAACAACAACAATATATATATAGCACACAGTCCAATATAAACACGAACATGTAGATATGAAAGTGGAAGGCAAGTAGCACCATACTAAGCTCGTAAACGGAGTCCCAGACCCACGCACGGGGTCGCAATGCAGTCTGTGGTAAGCAGGCGAACAGATAAGGAATGCACGTTGATATAATAATGCACATACACAGATATGACAGTCAAAAGTGAGCTTCAGCACAGAGTAGAAAAGAGTATAACACGTAATATACTGGCGCTCATAAATACAAATTATGGAAGCAAGTTGTAGTTGCAGTGCATCTATAGTGGACTCGTTAAGGATGCTTGTGTCATCGAAAAAAATGTTTGAGTACGTTCAATGCTTTTCACTCTGTTATTTTCGATGACCAAGGGCCCAGGAATGTTGCGACTGAGAAAGCTCGGTGAGGGTCAATGGAGTGTTGCCATTTTTCTAGCGGCTGTCTTTGCATCGCATGTCTGGGGCATTCGAGGAGTAGATAGTGAACATCCTCATCGTCGTTGCCACAGCGGTAAGCCGGGGATGAAGCCCGTTTGATGCGATATAGAAAATACTTTGTGTATGTTGTCTAAGGGCGCACTCGATGAATTAGTGTTTCGGAGCTTTTAGGAAATTATGAATCCGACTGTCTTGTTTTACTAAGACTGCATAGGACTTCGCGCTGTCTTCCTCCTGGCTAGGAGGGCTAAGACGCCGGTGAAACCGAGGACGACTGTCGTCGTCTCCGAAACACTTGCTGGGTTCTTCGACAGCAGCGCCTGTGTGAACAGCGGTACTATGCACACGCTAACATGGATGGATGGATGGATGGATGGATGGATGGATGTTATGCGCGTCCCCTTTGGAACGGGGCGGTGGGTTGCGCCACCAAGCTCTTGCTACTATACTGCCTAATATCCTACCTAGGTTAAACAATGAAAAAAAAAAAAAAAACCACTATGAACTACCACGCACAAATTTTCTGATACCCTATTGCGAACTGTGCTTTTGTACGTCTCCGTCTTTTGTCGTTTCCCTACTTTTCTTCCACCAATCCTCCTATCGCCTCTTACTAATGTCTATTGCGGACATGTTTGCTTTACGACTGCTCCCTCTGAACCCAAGGGCTTCAAGGAGGCCAGTGGTGCCTAAATCGACCGCTGGGTAGACGTCTTCACATTCTAATAAAACATGCTCCGTAGTTTCCCTAGCTTTACCACAGCAAGCACATGCTTCTTCTTCCTTCTTATATCTAGCTTTATAGGTGCGTGTTCTAAGGCATCCCGATCTCGCTTCGAAAAGTAATGAGCTTCCCTTTGAGTTATCATAAATGGTTTCTTTCCTGATTTCGTTTTTTCCTCTTAAGTAGTTACTCATGGCAGGTTTCTTTTCCATTGCCGCCACCCATTAGATTAATTCAGCCTCTCTGACTTTCCGCTTGACCTTCTATGTTGCTGTGTTGTCCACCCTACAGGCCGCATACTTGCTGGTAAGCTTCCAAGTCATTTTCCTCCACTGTGAATCAATGTTTTTCCTGTACAGATACCTGAACACTCTCCCAGCCCATTTACTTTCTTCCATATTCCTCAGCCGTTCTTCATACTCAATTTTACTGCGAGCTTCCCTCACTTCAAAACTAGTCCAGCCCATATCACCCTGCACAGCTTCATTTGTAGTCTTCCCGTGAGCGCCCAATGCGAGGCGACCCACTGACCTTTGGTTCCCGTCGAGTCCTGATTGTACCCCTGATTTATAGCAAACAACCGCATTTCCAAAAGTAAGTACTGGAACCGTTACACCTTTCCACATACCTCGGAGGACCTCGTACCTATTGTATCCCCATAGCGCTCTGTGCTTCATTATGGCTGCATTTCTCTTCCCCTTTACTGTTATGGTTTTTTCCTGTGTCTCCATATATCCATTACCCTCGTTTATCCAGTCCCAGTAACACTGGTCGCGGTAGGGTTCCCCCTAGCGGAGAGCATGTATAGTCGCGATTAGGTTCATAAGCGTGTGGCTGAACGTGCAGGTTGAATGTCTTATGGTATTTGGCATCCACCTCAGATTTTGTAATGTCACTGACTGCCAATTGGCATCAGACGTTCCCGTCATCTCTCGGCGGAAGAAAACAGCCCTCCGCGGAGTCTCGTTTATTAGTATTAGGCACGTTACCACCAAGTTTTTCGCGACGGCCGTTAATGAGGAAAACATTAAAAAAAAAAGCTCTCCTGTTTAGAAGAATATGCGTACGCATTGAACCGCGCGGCGTAATAATTAGTAAAATACTTGTAGTTCTTTGCCTGCAGGATGACCATCGTAAAGCTGAAACAACGCTCGACCCGCAAGCGTTTTCTTTTGGCGAAGCGAAACCAGGAATGAACCATGTACAAGATTGTATAGGAAGCTCATTTGCCGCTGACGACCGCTATCAGAGACACCGAAGGTCGGAATTGCTGCACCACGGTCTAGTATATAGATCGGGCACCACTCCAGAACGCGTTAGAAGTGTTCGTATAATTAGCGCTTACGAAAAATACACGCGTGTACAAGCGAGCGATAAAAACGACCCGTGCATTCTTCGCACCTGCTTATGCTTGCGCACACTGTCGTCGTCTCGGTATCGGCGTCAGAGACGACGAAAAGTGAAAGAAACAAAAGGACGCGAAAACGAGTCAGGTGCGGACGACGACAAGGTATCGAAACCAGAAGGCCAGAGGTAATGACTTACCTCTGCAGAGACGCGAACATTCAGGGAACGGAAAATGCAGCGACAGTATCTCTCTATTGCTCCACTGTCATCGCCGCTGCCACAGTCTCCGTGCCTGCGCCAGAAAAAGAAAAAGAAAAAAAGAAAGAAAAGAATGAGTCAGCGTGGCCTTACAAGTAAAGACCCAGAGAAAATGATTGCATTGGAATCTCACACCTTTGCATACGCGTTTTAACGATCGGCGCGCGAGAGAGACAAGCGAACGCCGTATCAGACTTGTCCTCCCCGGGCGAACGCTCATTATTATTATTAGCGACCGCGCGCGAACGAATGCTGGGGGTGATTGTGTCCGGGGGAACTGCGAGGTCTCCTCTTCCAAGCGTGCACGCTTGCGACGACGCGGCGCATACAAAGAGTTGGCTTAAAGGCAAGGCTCTACCGAGCCGCGCCAGCGCGTGTGTTGGTGCTCGCGCGCGACGCCTAAACTGCTCGCCTCCCGCAGAGCCGGTCGGCTGGCGAGCCGCTGCTGAGCCAAGAGCAATTATGCTAAGCGATTTTGAGCAAGGTCCCTTGCCGGCGCTCTTCTGCGTCTTTCCGCTGTCCGGCGTACCACCGAAATAATGACGGAGCGAGAGCAAAGGCAAAGGACATTAAAAAAGACAACACATAAACGCGCGCGTGCCCGAAATAATCGGATGACGTATACTGCTCGGCTGTTACATCGAGGGCTGCGCGCAACACTGCGCTTATATATGGCGGTCTTTCGACGAAAAATAACGGTCAATACCTCTTTTCCGTGGCACATTCCTCGGCTATGCTATGCGGAAGCTCGTACACACACACAGACAAACACACGCACACACACACACGCACGCACACACATAGCAAGAGTGTCTCGAAGGAACGTGTCGGCATCATAGATTCCAACACAACGCAATAAGTGATCTGATCGACCGAGAACGTTCGTTACCATAACTGCAGCATAGGCCTAGATATTCGTTTAGGTGAAACCGATAAAGTCGGATTCGTGCCGAACACTAATGGGTCGGGTCGAACGAGTGTCGACGCGAGTTATGTCGACCTGCCTGCAATGAGTTGCTTGACTCTCCTGAGCTGCTTGGTAAGATGCATGTAAACGTGGCCGGCACGGATTGGGTCAGCTCGATTTCTGACTCGATCCGCTCCCATCGGGTGCATGTAAAGAACGCTTAGGACAGAACGTTGCTTCCTACAGCATCCCCAGCAGAGAGGAGAATCTAAACGTTTCCTGAAGCCTGCAGGTAACGCGCATAGTCGGAACTCAGCTGGTATATCCTCAGTGTTGAAAAAAAGCGCCGAGTTCCTTGTCGTAAAGAACCGTCAATTGAGTCATATCGAATTCTCTCCTTCCCACGGTAGCAAATTATTTGACTATTTCTCCTGTTGAGAAAACGTTGCCCTTCCTGAGCGATGAAATACGTTTTGACCTTCACTATTTAGAATCGGCGATGCATAGCTACTCTAATGTTGACAGGTGCTGACAGATGTACGGGTTTGCCACGATATTATATACCCTCGGTGAGCTGTTGAAGGGGAGGATGACAATGGCACAGCGCGGAGTTTTTCTTGCTTGCGATTCAGCGCAACTAATGAAGACAAAAGCATATGTAAGGTAAAGAAGAAAACAAATTGAGGTGATAGCATTTGCGCCCCACATAATTCGCGACTCCAATTAATCCCTCACCGCCTAGCGGCCGCGCCGGGAACCAGTCGATCTAGGTTCAGGCTTGAAGCGAGAGAAAGTCTCCTATCACGGCGTGCGCTGAATGCCTCGTAGTTCTCAAATTGTAATGCCACGACGCACAAGCCCGATAAAGAAAAAAAAAGCAGATGTTGAGAGACTTTCGCCATACCATAATGCGTGTCATCGTGGTGGAAAGACAGCAATGTATTATTTCATCGTTTCCCGAAGGAAGCAGACGACGCACATCACAGAGCGACATGTATCAGAAACTTGCGCTTTGGACTAAGTTGTCTGTCACTATACTGGTTTGTTCGAAACAATTAGCTATCGACGAATTCTTTTCTTTCGGGCGAGTACACAATAGTTTTATTTTTTATATATATTAAATATCATGCGGGCGTATCAAATAGCGGAGTTGGTTTCTGTTTAGGCAGGAGCTTTAATAAATTATAGTGATGTATGCTTAGTCTTCATTCGGTTTTGTTAGTTTAGTTTTCTGCACCGTCATTGGTCTTAATAATGCTTTAGGTAGCAAGAATACTCTCGATAATCTACCTCGGTGCGCAGGCACAGTAGCAGGAAGGATAACTAGCTCAGAAGGTCTGAAATTGACTGTGACGCATGTCATATGCCGCGAGGTGACAGATCGTCTTTACAGCATGCTTCAATTTAGCGGTGTAAGCAGAAGATGCAGTTTTCTATTTCAACGCGGTGAGTTGTCAGTTTATTTGATCGCAATAAATTTAGAAGCAAGAGCAAACAGCGCTCGTTCTATAGCTTTGGAGCATTCGGTCGACGCACGGCGCCGCCAATTTGGTTTCCCACTATCTACACATATAAATTCCTTTACAACAGGTTCAATTCGTTTCCAAGTCAGGCGTTTACACTAATACAAGTGACCTTGCTAGAAAGAAAACCCTCGCTAAATTTCGGGAAACACTGTTGGCAGAAACACAACTTGGCCCCATTGGTTGATATTCACTTCTCACGCTTCATTATAGGGTTTGCAGGTGTCTGTTGTGTTCCCAAGCCCGGGCGCTACCTCGAAAACTGCGTGCAGCGAACTCGAACGAGCGACAGTCAGCGGACGCAAACGACCTTATCACATGGATCAGCTGACTAAAGAGAAAGGTTCAGCCCAACTCACAACCGGAACTCGCATTTGTTTTTATCGCAAGACACCCTGACCAGGCAACTTTAGAGCTTTAGGACTCGTTCGATCAGTGCACAATATGTGCATTTAGCTCCTGAAAGCATGAAAGACGCTACTGCCAATATATATTGGGGGGTGCTATGTGACATACCGCAACAAGAGTGACAGTGTGGATTTGCTAATTTATGGAGGTCGAAAACTGTCGAGTATGGTAGTACCCGTAGCAGCACAGCAATGAAACGAAAACATTTGAGGACACCTAGCACTTCTTATGAGTTGTGAATGCAAAAGCATTTATGTCCAATTGAACGCCGCTGAGCGGTCTTTCGAATTGTGAACCCCTCGCGGACAAGTGAGCGCGTTGTTGACACTTGGTGCGTTTCGATTTGGCCTTACCGAGGCGCAGTTAGAACGCAGGGGACAAGGGAACGCTTGCGCGGACAAGGAGCGGGCGGACAACACTAAGCAGGCCAGACGTTTGCCCGCAAAGCACAACCGTATCCGCGGTTTCGTCACTGAAATTATTTTAGACCGATCAAAATAATGCCATCCGCCACACGGAGCTTTCCGGCTTCGACGAAATAAACCTCGATGACCCGCCGTGGTTGCTCAGTGGCTATGGTGTTGGGCTGCTGAGCACGAGGTCGCGGATCGAATCCCAGCCACGGCGGCCGCAATTCGATGGGGGCGAAATGCGAAAACACCCATGTACTTAGATTTAGGTGCACGTTAAAGAACCCCAGGTGGTCGAAATTTCCGGAGTCCTCCACTACGGCGTGCCTCATAATCAGAAAGTGGTTTTGGCACGTAAAACCCCATAATTTAATAAACCTCGATGCGACGCCACAAACGAGAACGTGAGCACAGCATCAAGGGAAAGGGCCCCCGTGACCCTGGCTGTCATAGCCATCTTTCTTTATTTGGGCAGTGTTTCCAGCTCAAGCTACAGGTTCTGAAGTTGCCAATGCACTGTACAAGTATACGGAAAATAAGGGAAGCCTTTGTGAAAGTCCCTGCCAAACGGCGCTGTTTTCGCGAAGCGCTTTGAGATCTTGCTGTGCGCACATTTTTCAGCCCTTTCGAAAGATTGAGGTCAGTATAAAAACCTCATCTCGCGTCTGATAAGTATAGCAGCAGGGCGCCGATGGGTCACTGGAAAGTGGTCGTGTTCGTACATTGCGCGTTCAGGTGACCTCAATTGTAACTTCTAACAAGTAACCTTTAAAATCAACCTTACAAGGAAGATTCATTTTTTGCAGCTTATTTTGAATGACAGTAAAAATTACTACGATTGGTACAGGTTCATTACGTATTGTGCCTCAGAAATTACTTGCATAATACGTACACATCAAACTTTTTTTTACCACATAAGTACACTGGCGCGTGGAGGCCCTATAAGCGTCACAGGGATACTTTATACTGTGGATATAATAGCTTTCTTTAGAGCCTTGTTTGACCACGTGCTGCCTGCTGCCAACTTCATATTTGTATGGCGGAAAGCAGTGCACTTTCACACGAACGCAGGAGGAAAATACAGAAAAAGAAATGTTGCGCTGTTTCCTCCCAGGCATCTGCATTATCGCCGAAATGTTATTTTTGTTGAACCATACATCGTCGCGTATACGGTGAACATATCTGAAATGTACCTAATGGAGACTGAATTAACAGCTCCAACTAAAGCATCAATTTTTTTTTTCTGCAATTCCATTGAACGACGCACAAGCAGTCCTGCTTTCGCTCTTGGCGCTAATGTGGGTATGCGGTTGCCTGCAAGGAGGCGACAGGCGTTCTCTTTCAGGTGCTACGCGAAGTCGGCAGGGAGCTGGATTATACGCCTATCAGAAACATTCATTCGTTTCATTAACTTGATATTCGTTGCAAGGTTGAGGTCGTGCTAAAATATGTCCCTGACGCTGCCTGCTGAGACAACTATTGCACAGTTACCGATGCACGTGAAAACCCAACGCCAGGACAAGGCTCGTGCGATGCCGATCAAAACCGCCGTTCGATTTGTTGCCTTTGCAAATTTGTACTCGAACTAGATTGCATTCTAATTGTTTGTCAGCCTATATACATGGTAAAGCAATAGCATCACTCTGAGCAAACGATCGAAATATTGCCCTGACGTGCTACACGTTCCAGAGGAGGACGCATGCGTTCATTCCGGAACCTCTCTCTGACTGCTCGAACACAGAAGTGCAATCTTAGGCCGCAATAATATTTCTTCCGCGAGAATGCCTCACATGTTCGCCGCGTAAATGAATACGTTCCCTATCGCAGGTTGTGAAAACGAGGGTTCCTAACTTAGCCATTGAAACCTCAATGAGGTGACATGTCTTTATATATATGCACCGAAAAGAAGAAATGTGCTACTGCCATTGAAGGTCGCCACGAATACCGTGTGCTTCGTAGCTCTTCAATGAGAGTCTTCACTATAAACCCCGAGTTTGCAGGAACACGTCATCCTAGACATTAATGAGAACGTTGGAACATTTTTCTCACCTCGTATCATACCGAGAAACGCTCTGTGATCGAACTGAAATTTGTTGTCCTACCACTTTCAAGACATAGGCTCGCTGGAATACGAGCTATGGAGTACTTATTCGAATCAAAGCTGATAGTGTTTGAGAACTGAGTTACGAAACTTCTAAGTCGGCTTAGTTTCTGTGATTTCGCCAGGAACCGTCGGAACTGGAAAAAATGGCACGCCTTGAACGCTTAGGTTCATATAATCATATGACTTGCCCCACATAACATATGGGAACGTACAAGCTCTTTATATATGGGACCACCACGTGTTCACATGGGATTATTTGAGATGGGTCATATGTGTTTGTGATATATGTGATACGGATCATACGTGTTTTGATAGGGAAGCTTGTAACTGCTGTCGCAGTGTTCAAAACAAAATATCAAGAGAAATACGTAAGCAACCATGGCCGCTGTATGAACGAGCTACAGTAAATCCCATTGCAGCTTCTCCTGCTGCGAGCGCACCGAACAAACTTAACGCACGGTACTCATCTTCTTGCACGATCTCCCGTGATAATCACCCCCTCCTCCCCTACCAATTATCGCGTGCGGATGCTCATAAGAAGAGATAAAAAAAAAAGGAAATAAGCAAGTAAACGCCGAGGTACGTACGCTGATTGGGGACGGCATTCTGTTCTTTGCCACAATATGCCCTGAGCACGCTTATCCTTACGAACTTAATTTGGCAAGCATGATAACTTATGGTTAAGATGGCAGGTCCAAAGGCTGAAAGGCAACGGCGTTTTCATACTTGAAGGGAAAGCAGGAATACTAGCCGTCTGGTAAGATCAAGAGAGAGAGAGAGAGAGAGAGACTAGCTTTAATGATATGCTGGAGGTGCTAGCCTGGCTGTTCGCCTGACATACTGCTCCAGGTTCTGGGTGGTGATCATAATATATATAGTAATAAACGCTTAACAGCACATACAGTCACACACACATATACAGCATTGCCATTTGTTGGGCGTGTCGGTAAACTGAAAGCATATTTAGCGCCAGCAAACAAGGACTGAAGGGAGACGACACCACAATGCGCACACATATACACTTAGAGATATTTACGAACTTTCGTTAACGTGGCTCGCAAGAACATCAGCTGGTAAGCCGACGACTTCACAATGAGATCATCCGAATTAAAAAATCCGCTACAGTCATTAAAATTCAAGTCGACGGGGACTGTCTTTAAGGAAAAGCGAACATCATTTATTAAGGTCTAATCTATATGCAGGCTACGAAAGGTCTCACAATTATATAGCCTCTCCCTTAGCCCGCACTTTAAAGGTTACTCCGGGGATCCGATGTCAGAGCCGATATGAGAATGTACGGTATGTACTCGAAATACAAGCAACGTGGGTTCCATGAAAAAATTGTTGTCTGAAGAGATAGGTAATGACTTAACAAAAAACTTGATCGTTTTCTGCGCTGCGTCATTTGTTATGCAGGCGACCACTTCTTGACCGAGGCAGGTGCTCTTCAGCACGTCTTTTTCAGACGAAAAAGCGCGCGCGCGCGCGCGCGCGCACGCACGCACGCACGCACGCACGCACGCACGCACGCACGCACGCACGCACGCACGCACGCACGCACGCACGCACGCACGCACGCACGCACGCACGCACGCACGCACGCACACACACACACACACACACACACGCACACACACACGCACGCACACACACGCACGCACACACGCACGCACTCACGCACGCACTCACGCACGCACGCACGCGCACACGCACGCACACACGCACGCACGCACACACACGCACGCACGCGTGCGCGCGCGCCGTATTCAGAAGACCATATGCATGCTATATCGTGCATACTACACTGGGCCATATGCATACTACACTGGGCTTACCATTTCAAGTTTTCCCGAATCTTTAAACATCGCCTAAAACATAACATAGTTCTTGTTCTTCTACTGGATTATTCGAAGAGGCGGACATTACTAACACGAGAAATCGAAACACATATTCAACTATTGAATAAAAAATATCCCAATCATTTTCTTAATTATTTTACGGCACATATTGCAGTTACGAATTGTAGCCGGTGAGTTTGGAAGACGTATTCACTTGGAACGATTCTCCACGATGACACCAGTTCGGAGAAATTATTTCCAAAAGTGTGGGGCGATATACATGGGCGTTCAAGTTACTTTTGTGCGTCAATGCAGAAAAGAACATTTTGATGAAAGAAAGTAAGTGGAACAACAGTGCACTTTACGGCGAGTTTGATGGCGCATATCTCCAAACTGGTGTCATTTTGTAAATCCATTCTAAGCGGATACGCCTTGCAAACTCACCGGCTACAATTCGTAAATGGCAATGTGTGTAGTAAAGCGATTAATTGAGAATATAATTAATCAACTTTCCGATTTCTTGTGCGAGTAACGCCCACCTCTTTGAATAACCCAGCTCAAGGACGAGAATCATGTTATCTGAAAAATCTGTTTTTAAAAAAAATTTGGAAAACTTAGAAATGATCACCCCGTAGAGAGGCATACGCGGATAATATGATTGTGCATATGGGCAGAACTGAAAACGCACAGCTTCTTCTCATTTCTTTTTGGAGCGACAGAGGGTATAAAAGCCGCTGATAGAATGGCTTATTCTTTGTAAGCAATTCATTTTGCACTTTTCACAATGGTAAAATTATACGAGAACAGTACAATTTTTTAATGCGACATAACACTGTACAACAGCAGAAAACACTGTTGCGTCAATGAATAAGTGCACAAGAATGTTGTACTCTTTGTGCGCACAACTCTCTCTCTCTGTCTCTTCATCCTCATATTCCTTTCCCCCATCGCAGGGCAGCAAACCGGACGTGCGTCTCGTTAACAACCCTGCATGTCCTCTCTTCTGTTTGTGAGTCTCTCTCTTTTTTTACGACTGTGTTCATTTAACGGGCGCTAGGAGGTACCATTCACAAGCGCCAGAAGCATGGGTGTCCAAGAGTCTTTTAATTGCTTTCAAATCTGTAAATCATCCATAAACCAAACCTGTTCGTCACCATTTCTTTCTGCGTAGTTCAATTGATGACCGGAATGCACGAAGTAAGGGATAAAAACAGAACAAAACAAAAAAGGCTGAGTCCAGAATAACAATAGAAGAAAGTAGAATAGGCGATTGCGGATCTATAAAGAATAGCAAGACCATGCGAGCAGCCTTTCAATTCGCTTTTTTTTTTTTCCGCGGCTAATGCTCCTGCGACGTCCGCACGTGCCGTGGCATTGCGTATGTGCTGACGCACTTACACCAGGGAAATCGAGGGACCGGTTTCCTTTTCTCTGTATTCTTTTTTTTTTTTGCGCGAGACAAAGCGAAACAAACGAGCTGCCTTGTTCACACGAGGAAATTAAAGAAGAGAAAGATAACCGATAATTATTTTTCACGGATGCTGCATTCTTCGTTAGCATAGTGGCGGGCGAAAAGGCGTGCGCCTTTCTCGGATTCTTTCAGTGTGAGGAAAGATCTTTTCTAACCTTCGATGCTCAAGATTATCCACCAGGAAAGCAACTCACGCACGTTCCAATACAGCCGTGTTCTACACAGCGCAACGACCATGTATAGTATGGCTGTCGATGATGCGCCGTCACAGCATTGTGCCTGCACGATACAGTAAGCGACAATCCAGTGTATTTAGCTGCTATTATCCCTCTTTCTGTCACGTATTCACAATGTTCGAAACGTCCATTCTCGGGAAATTTTCCTCGTAGTTGCTCCAGCGGGAATTGTCCCTGCCTAAGCGGTTCAATGTGTCACGCTCGTCTGAGCATCTATAAAGAAAAGAAGTTGTAGTTGCGTAGTGATGTCATCGTCGTAGTTGTTTCCACTCGTTTCGCTGGCTGCTTATACTGAGAACAAGCGAGTCAGTCAGTGGGAATAGCATCCTAATTTTCAAGCGTACTCTGAATTCTCCGGCGACATTCGTTTCAACAAGGACGGTCGAAAAACACGGTGCACTACACAGACTAACAAGAAGAGTATGATTGGTACGGCAACACTCTGCTATACCGCGAGCGTCGCAGAAAAAAAAAAAAAAGAATAGCACGCTTATTAACGAAGTTTCACTAGTAAACGTGCTAGTTATTCGTGTTGGAGCACATGTTGTACATTGATGAATACGCCCTAACCGTTGATGCAATTTTTCAAACTGAGACCCGACATCGCGATATTGTCCAGCCCCCAAAAGCACTGCGAATTACACGACCACACAGATCACCGTCCTCCAAAGTAGTCGTCCTGCCTTTGATGATGACGCCACATCAACGCATTTCGAGGCACATTTTGGGTGGTAGCCAGGTGTTCTAATCTGTATACTGTGAATGCGATGCCATGTTTTGCAGATCAGCACAACAAATTTCTTTCCGCAATCATTTCAATAATAACAAAACTTTCACTTCAATGTGTGCAGTGACCTATAGGCCGGATAATGAAATTATATTATTGCTACTTTCTTTTCTTATCGGGCTTCGCCAGAGGTCGAAACAGCTCTCCGCCTACTTTTAACACATATAGTATGTAATCATGCGAAAGCAATCACTACCCCCCATTATATGCTATCCCAAACTTCAGTTCGCAAAGATATCTGATATAAAGCTCCCACTGAAAAACCTGATATCTACGTTCTATATGCTAGGCGCTCAGTAAGCTTCTAATTTGAATTTTATCCTTTTATCTCAGCTGCAATACACTTGGGGACATGCGCTACCTTCCACTAAAACGCACTTTTCTTTCTCTCGTTATTGGAAAGTCAGCGCATGTGCTTTAATATTCCTGTTCGTGCTTCGGTATGTGCCGGTGTGCATGCAAGTCAGTTAGTGGCCCCCTCAACAAATCCCGTACTCAATCCCCCGCAGCCGTGGCCCACAGCAGCACAGGTTCCTCATCAATTAGGTGATACAAAGCGCTAGTGGATTATTAATTAAATTTGGAGACACTCGCCTGGTGCCTCACCTACGGCGCGCCATACTCCCGATTAACGCAGTGGCGGATGTAATGGGGGGGGGCCCACGGCACACACCGAGCCCACCACACTCGAGTATTCCCATCCGCGCTATATGAGAATAAGAACATCTTGGTGGCGGTTAGTATTTCCACGTGTATAGTATTGCCTCTCTTTTATGCGGACATGAGAACCTTGGTGACTACTTCTGGGCATTCATATGGACGCTTTGCTGACGAACAGAATTTCCCCTGTAGCGCTGAGCATCGATTAAAGAAGGAGAGGCCGATCAAACTGTGCGTCAAACTGTACATGGGAGCAAGACGTCGTTCCGTATTCCACTTAGTGTGCGAATGCAGCTAATACACCTACTACGTCGGTGAATGGGCAGCAACAATATATATATATATATATATATATATATATATATATATATATATATATATATATATATATATATATATATATATATATATATATATATATATAATAATAATAAATACAGAGCGTTTCGCCGCTACATTTCCTATGAGTATAAGCGTCGGCCACATATAAGTTGGACGCGAGGTTAGCTAGAAGAACTCAATGTCAAATTTGAGAACTTTGGTCTTTCTTTCATTCAGTAGTTGCTCACATTTATCTCCCCCACTTCTTTTTTTCTTTATCGCGCAATAAAGTTGGGAGCAGTAAAATAAAGTTGAGATGGAGGCAAATGAAGGTTCATAAAGCACAACTCACAGTAAGCGTATACACCATATACAAGTGGTCTTCGGACGAGCAAATAATATGTTATGTTTCATGGTTTCACTTTGCCTCCCTCTCTTTCTATCTTCGCTTTAGAAAAGTTAGTTGCACAAAGGGAAAAAAAAATGAGTGCAAGCGTTGGGCTGACGGAAAGCTCAGCTTTACGAGGCATGATCTGTGCGCTCGGCGTACCTAAGACATCAGGAGCACTATAGCCCGTCACCATCGCTACGTCTTCACACCGTCCTGATGTTTCTTCTTTCTTTCTTTTTTTTCTTCCTTTCCTCTGAAATCCATTGCCGACATCTTACGATATAAAAAGAGCCGCGGGGGAGTATCATAAAAAAGAGACAGCGTGTCGAGAACAGGGAGGGGTAAAAGCCGGGGTGTGGGCGGCTTGAGAAGACAGGAGCAATGTGGGGGCATTGCGCGTATACACGTGCATATGTATATTATATATATATATACTATACGCTTTACCGTATATATAAGAGGAAACCGGAAGCGACGCCCAAGAGCATTTCCGCTCAGTTCCGCAGCCACGGAGCCCAGCAGCGGGCACTTGTTTTTCCCACGGAATGGCGACGAATGTCGTACCCTCCTACCTCTCCTTTTTTCATACGGGAGCGTAGTCGCGCAAAACGGGGGAGGGGGGGTGGGCATGGAAACTTGAATCGGACCGCGGCTTCCACGACTCCCGTCGAGTACGTCGTCTCGCGCACCTAACTTTTGTGCGGCCGGAGTACCCAACGAAGAAAGAGAAAGAAAGAGAGAAAGAAAAAAAAGGGCAAGAAGGAAACGAACGCCAACGAGATCACGACGGCGAAACGAGAAATTAAGTCCGGGTCGCGGGGCGAATGTCTTGAGGGGTGTCATTGCTCTTGGGTCGCGCATTTGAATCGCTCTACTTTGGGAGTTCTCGGCATGCGGAGGTTTTTTGTCGAGGGAAGGATTGGTGGGATGGGAAGGTTCAGAAGTGAAAGTGAAAGGCGCAAGGCAAACAAAGCTAAAAAAAAAAAAGTCGAGTACGGTGAATTTGGGGAGGAGCATTTACAACCTATGCCGTGAAGACCATGCGTGGGTCTTTACAGAATGTAACACATTCCGTTACACACCGAGTAAATGTTCTTTTTGCCTCGAGAGCCAGGAATAATCTTTTACACGAACGCCCAAGAAAGTGGCTGGAGAAATGACACCGCGGTAGCTTAATTGGTAAAGCATTTGGGTTCCTAACGAGGAGGAGGTGAGTTCGGTGCGTATCTGCGGTAACTATTCTTTTAGTCTAAACCACTGCATCTAAACCATCGATACCCCCTTGGTGTCTTGTCAGCCCCACAGTCCATCTCAGCGTACCAGGAATCGGGAAAAAGTCTGAGCTGTCGTCGCCTGTGCTGAAACAACTGTCTCTGCTTCTTCTGCACGAGAGGTATGCGGACAGTGTACATATTTATACTGATGGCTCCACAAACATCCAGTGTTCGTCCGGTGCTGTTCGTCCCCCCTATCCCGCTCCCATTGGTAGGGTAGCAAACCGGTTAAGCTAAACTAGTTAACCTCCCTGCTTTCCTTCTCCACTTTTTCCTTCCTTTTAGTCTACTTTCAGTTCTGTTTACTCTAATATTTCTAGCTTTCAAATGAACGCACCGATTAACTTCCCCTACGCTTTCTCTGGCTTTATTGTCGATCACTTCGTATGGTTAAATTTGACTAACAGAAATTCGAGCCTGTGGAATCCCCCTATTAATCGCGCTCAAACCTGCCGGATGATACGCTGCAGTCGCAAAATGTAAAAAAAAAAGAAAAGAAAGAAAAAGAGAAGAGCCAGAAAGTACATATACAACTGATTAAATGAAAAGAAAGACAGCACGCATTTTGAAGAAGTAGAAACTGCGAAGTACTTCATGTTTACAGCCCACCGGTGCACATCTGTGAAACCTTAGTGCACAAAGCTGCGAAGTAATAATAATGAAAAATACAATTGGTGGCGCATCTAGCCTTCGGATATGATTGGCGACACGAATGCGGTTAGCAACCTGTCTTATGATGGGTGTGTCATGAGTGATGACATGTTTTGTATGTTATGATGATTGTTATGAAGAAGAGCAGCGCATATCGAGTGGCCCACATCTAGTGACCCAAGTTGCCATTGAATAGGTTCATTAAAGAGTGGCACATATCCAGTAACAATAGTTGGAGTGCAAGGAAAGCGGTTAGATCCAGACCTAGATAAATACCAGAACGTGCGTGAAATATCCTGAGATTGTTAATCGCATTATTGTCAAAATATAGAAACATGTTCTATTATATTGACCATTAATGTAAATACAAAAGCGATTGAAAGTATACCAGAGGTTTTGGCGACGCTTGTTATTAGATGCAGTAACAAGAATCGCATCATTTCGTACTTCTTTCCCGTGTCAGTGCTGCCTCGAAAGCTTAACGCACTAACTTAGCAAACCTGACACTGCTGATGGTAAATGCGCTCGCAGGCAACGTTTTGTGGCAATAAAGAGAAAGCTACGGAGGCGAAGCGCGAGCAAGCAAGAACCTTGCTGAATGTTGACTCGCATTCTCATTCGCGATAGTGTAAGCTGGGAAACATAAAACATAAATTGCTTGCTTACTACTAAAGTAAGACAAAGAGCGCCACTGGACATTAAGTCTGACTCATTTGTCTTCTCTTCCTTGTGTGAGCACATGCAAAACTACCGCACATACCCCGTTCATTCGGTGTACCTTTTGCGAGAAATCGAATCTAGTGCGCGCAACAATTTCGAAATAAAAGTTTGCTTGACAATCTGCAGCCAAGTGGCTTTCGAAGCGAATGTGTAACAAAGGGCCGAGGACCGTTCGCAAGGAGGTCTCACGTCTTATACTCGCATACGTCAGCGATACTGCACTCATTGACACGTGGTAGCCAATTGCCAATTCATGAACAGCGAAAGATACGCACAGGCGAAGCCATTGCCGGCCCATGCAGACTGCCTGGCTACCCCCGCCTGTATCGAATACTTTGAACAACCAAAACCAACCCTATGTTGGACTATCGATGCACGTATAGCTAAACAATGCCATCTTTGTTATCTTGTGTTTGTTATCTGAAGATGTTTTCACGCTGTTTCTTTGTATGTTCTCGTGTACCACTGCCAAGCTTCTGTAGGGTGCGTCGGCCTCGTCAAGCCTTCTCATTGGCTTTTTGCCGGCGCACCCAACATCCGAATGATGTTAAATAAATATATTGTATTGTATTGTATTATATTGTACTAGGTTATACACAAATGCAGAAGCTCCGCAACTGTAAGCCTTCACTTCATTGCCACAGAAGGCGTTGTGCGGGCCCTGTTTTTCGCCCATGATAGGAGTTTGTTTCTAACTTTGGGCACAGGAAGGGTGAATGCTGCTGATCACTCAGAACCTGCATGCAGGAACCAAAGCAGCACCCGGCACTGCACTATAGAACAGGAACAGGGGAAATCGAAGACTTTCGCAGAAACAGCTCGCTTAGCTTGGCGCAAGACCCGCAGAAGCCGCGACGCGGCGCAGCCTTCGAAACGCAGTTGCCATTGGCCCGAGAAAGCTAACTTGTGCACCTGTCCCCACGCGGTTAATCGATGACGTCGTGACATCCTACGATGACATCGTGACGAGGACGGCATGACGACGACTGAATAACAACGATGGCAGGACGAAGACGGCATGACGAGAGTCAGAAGACGAAGCTGCAATTATGGCAATGCAATGACCACAACGTCATTCCAACGACTAGCACTTACCTAGTGGCCCCAGCTAGTACACAACTCTGGTCATTGAGTCGGAGAAGACGGTTACGGATATAGATAGATCCCGAAAAGTGCGTCAGGTATCATAAGAATACTAATCGTATCAATACACATTAAAAATAGTCACATGTCGTGTGTTAAACGGTATCTCTCACACTGCTCCGAAGGCCATCTCGTGGCAATGTCCTGCACAACGTCTTGAAGAAATCCTATTCTACAGTTTGCCAGTGAAGAGAGAAACGGAGAAAGACGGGGGTAAATGTTAAGGTATCTAATAAATTTTGCATACAGGTGGGCATTGCCAGCAATAAAGAGACAGACCGACTGGCATCTCGGACAAATGAATGCGGCATTCGTACACAAGTTTGTTGCCAACTCGATGGTGCTTGTCTCTGTCGGCGCCTCATGGGACAGCCCCCTGATAAGCGACTTTCAGTTGCAAGATCATTTCCTCCCCCTGTTCATAGGTGTGGTTGACCTCGCTGCCTTAGAGCTACATTAGCGAAGTATCGTGCAGGGTGTGTTATAGTGCGTGAACGGTTGCAACGGGAAGGGTGGTAACTCAATGCATCCCATGCGTCCTGCGGTGCAACAGAAACACTTAATCATTTAATATTAGACTGTTCCTCCTGCAGTACACGCAGCGAACTGAACTTTACGTAGACCACTATAGATTAGACCTACCATGTGCCACCACGGATGACACTACATTTCCCGTTGGTTGTGCGTCCAAACACAATCAAACACACACATCGCTTGTACCTTTTTTGATGGTGACAAATGTATACCTTTAATTATAGTCCAACATTTTACTCAAATTGTTGTGCTATGTTGTGGAACGTTTGCCAGGCGTTAAGTGCCATCCGACGAATGTGTGACACACATGCTTGTTTTATTCTGTTGTTGTTCTCCGCTACCTTTGCATTCTCTCAACTTCTTCTTCACTCACTATTTTTTTTCTATGTACCTAGCTTTGCTCTTCTAGAGTCGGCAGGCATGTGCCCCTCTTGTTGGAAGTTACCAGCTCGCTCTCTTTCGTCTCTCTGTGATGGTTTTAGTATAATAATAATAATAATAATAATAATAATAATAATAATAATAATAATAATAATAATAATAATAATAATAATAATAATAATAATAATTACAACAACAACAACAACAACAGTCAGGTCCATTCAGGGCATTACTTAGGGGGGCTACAGCAAAGATAGGCTAGTTCAAAAATATCAGGGAAGGAACTCCATCGCATGCTATAGGAGACTCAGTGAGTATACAGACGAGTTGGCACACAGACAAACGCTGAAAATTACGCTAAACTCCTTACTTTCAATGGTATGTGCCGCGGTGGCTCGGTGGCTATGGCGTTCTGCTGCGGAGCACGAGGTCGTGGGTGCGATTCCCGATCGCGGCGGCCGCATTTCGATGGGGGCGAAATGCAACAAAAACGCTGGTGCGATTAGATATAGGAGCACATTAACAAAAAAAAATACAGGGGATAAAATTAATAGCGAGATAAGAGAGATACAAGCTTTAACGATATAAGTGAACATGTTAGCCTAGCTGTTTGCCTGCCATCCCCCAACTCCTTCGCCCCGTGCAGGGTAGCCAACCGGAAATACCTTTGCTTAACCTCCATGCCTTTCTATGCATTCTTTTCTCTCTCTATTTCTACTCCAGGTGCTGGGTGATGATGAGTGGAGCCTTCAAAAAAGTGTCTCTCTGACGCGTAACGGCAGCAGTCGCACAGAACATGTTGCAGCTCTTCAGGGAAGTTGCATTCAAAGCACATTGGCGACTGCGTCAATTGAATTTGGCACTTAAAGTAGTTTGTGTAGGCCACGTTCAGTCCGATACGGTTCAGGCACGTTTGGTCTTGTCTCTTGAGACTTCGCGGCATGTAGAAGCCACACGATGGCTCCCTTTTGTATGGGGGTCCGTACTGATGGCTTGCATCTGTCCAGAGGAGGGATCGATGGAGACGGCAAGCGTCTGCAGAAACTAGTGTCGCCGCATCTTTTGTGGAGAAAGTTATCTGGACCATTTCTCTCGAAGTGTCGTGTCCAGCTCCGGCAGCATGGTCAGCCTGGACATTGCCTTGTGTCCCGCAGTGGGCTGGTAACCATTGCAGCACAACGTTGTGATGCAGTTTCGCAGGCTTTCTTGCATAAAGGTCTGATGTCCACGACGAGTCGTTCCTGCGTGCGGGGCGACTTCAGGGACTGCAGGGCCGCTCTTGAGTCGGTGAACATTGCCCAAGACTCAGCTTCCTCGTCTATGATGTAAATAAAAGCTGCCCGCAGTGCAGCTAGTTCAGTGGCTGTAGCTGAAGTGCTTCATTAAAACTTCTTTCTGGGCGAGTTGGTGCATACTTGACATAAAAATTGTTACAGCGCAATCACATGCAACCACAAGTATGAAGGACGGGACACAAGCGCTGACTGTCAACTAAATTTTATTGACGGAAGACGGATACCTTATATAAGGGGAAAGGCAGAAGTGAAGGGGGAAGGGAGTGGCACGTTCGTTCATCGATGCGCATTGTCATTTTTCCCCGATTGTATCAATCCCTTCCCCCTTCACTTCTGCCTTTCCCCTTATATAAGGTATCCGTCTTCCATCAATAAAATTTAGTTGACAGTCAGCGCTTGTGTCCCGTCTTTCATACTTGTGGTTGCATTTGATTGAGCTGTAACAATTTTTATGTCAAGCTGAAGGGCGGTTACTGACAGTGGGTACAGATATTAATCGGGAGTCTCCCCTATATAGCGTCCCTCACAGTGAACTGTGCGATTTCGCCCCATTTCAATTCTTTACACGAGAACAAGAAAAGGGGATAACTGCTCATGGGAACGAGTTATGTAATATTTTTTTTTTTTGTGGGAGCAGTCAGACGACAGGACATTCTGCTCAGAATTCTGTAGCGGCCTGTCTAGCTCGGCGTATCGCAGGTGGTTGCCAGCAAATGCTGCATCATGTTTAGCACGGTCAGCCACGAGAAGAAGCAAGACGCCTAATTTTCCCACCGAAGAAGGCACGCGCGAATCGCTGCGTAATTGCTGGGCAAAACAATGCGGTGCATCATCGACTCGCAAGTAAGGTCGACGTACTCCCGCCGCCCATAAGGAGTGTTCACCAATACGTGCATGTATCCTATAGAGACGTGGAGGAGGCCTAATGCGAGTCCCTTTTACAAGGGACTCAGTGGAAGGTGCCTCGTAAATTACAACAGCGCGAGGGGCGTCGATACAACGCTCCCCCCGGGGAGCACTTTCTCGCCTGCATTGCTGCGCCCCGCGCGAGATGTTTTATTGTTACCCCGACCTATTATTTCGACGGCGCACAAGTTACGCGGCGACTGCAAAGGTGTGTCTCTCTCGTTTCTGTCTACAGGCACCGCAATGCAACAAAAAACAGCAATGAGACCCGCAGCACTGCTCTGTGTGTATATGTACACACGCCCGTGCTCCTCTGTTGTTCCGTGCAGTGATCGGCCCGGTCAGAAGAACGCGCGATAATGTGTGTCCACCACTTATTGTGGCAAGGCTGCTGCAGTCGTTGACGAAGGCTGGTTGAAGAAGCGTGCCAGAACGAATGAGTACACGCTATGAGCGTCAAAGTCAGGACATTGTAACGTCCACCGATCGCACCTGAGAGCGCCTCGCGCGGTAGCTGATAAAAGCAATTTCGGCGCAGTTTGGTATCGGCGGCACGGAGCAGACGCGCACGCGTTTAGCTCTTCGGGCGAAATCGATAAAGTGCAGCGCTGCTTCTCCGCAACACTGCACGGAATATTGTGATACGAATAGCGTAGGTTGCTCAGCGGCGGGCTGTCCCAGAGAGGGAGCTCTCCGAGCTCTGCCCGGTGCTTCTAAAAACGCGGGGCTCGCCGCGGCCCCTACAAGAAAAAGAACGGGCACTGCTGCGACCGGACGTTTACGACGAGTTAAAAAAATGACCTCCCTGACTGGCCAATCATAGCGCGCAGCGGGGAAAGAAAAGAGGCGCGGTTTCCGCTTCGATCGGGCAAACAAATGCGCGCGCGCGCGCGCCGACATACAGGTGATGCTGGCGCGCGCTGGCATGGTTCGCAACCACGGCTGGCCGCTCTTTTGCTTCTTCCCTCCAGCGCCACGCATTTGTCACTTTCCTTTGTCTTCGTGCCGGCCACTCGCGACTGAGTGAAGCGACCTATGCCGCCGCCGCCGCCGCCGCTGCCGCCGTGGCTACACGTACATGCGTCCACTCCCACATACGACCATGCATCTTCTCCCGCTCTCAAGATATATATGCTACGAAGGGAAAACAGCTGTCCGGATTCGTGCTTTCGCCTCTGGATAATCACTCGTCGTATAGGGCTGACGCAGCGTTACGAGTTTTTACGCCTGATTGGGGTGCGTACAAGGCCCTTCACGTTTGAGAGCGTCACTCTGAGGAAGCATGGCTGCGTGTTGTAAAGGCACGTAACACGTCAGAAAAAAAAAAAAAAAATCTGGCGATGAAATCGAAGCTATATATTGGTGTAAGAAGGACTCCCTACCGGAATAGGATTGTTTGGTATAACTACAATAGTAAATTAGCGCTTAAAGACGAACACATCGAAAGGGGAATCGAAAACGAACGCTATCATCAATTATCAGTAGCAAGGAACGTTCGTAGATGCAAACCTATTTGTCATGCGTGCCCACAAAAAATATACAAGCAAAATGTTTACGAAATCGCCTGTCGTAGGACTACACGGTCGAGTTATCAATTTCTCGAAGCGCGCGTATGATTTAGACGAATCAATTCTTCAGAACGCGTACATTCCCGCTGAGCTATACTGAAAACGCTGCACCGGTAGGAAGAAATACGGCATGTCCTGCAAGCCGATTAAGGAATCATAGACATATCATTAGCGAAGGTGGCCGGTCAATAGAAAACAGTGCTTGTGAATGGAAAGGTTTGTGAATTACGGCCCGTGGTCAAATGTTGCGCGGCCACCCGAAAATGGAACACATTCGTCCGCTGTGACAGCCGACGAATGTGTTCGTCGTCGGGTGTTCGTGTTCGTGTGTTCGTGTTCGGGTGGCCACCCGGCCAACCTTGCAAGAAGTTGATGCGAAAATGGAGAATAGGCTCACTCCGGTGACGACAAGAACCTCGTCCGAGTGAAAGAAACCTGACTTGTCGAAGTGACGGCAGTGACTATGAACACTGAGCCTTGTTCGCGTGTCACATAATAAAGAATGTTGCGACTTATAGGCCGAGACTTCAGTCACCTTCAGTATTAATGGAAGGCACGCAAGCAATGGAAGACACACACTGGTGAGAAATTTCGAAAGTACTCACAAGGCTGCAACAGTACCACGCTCACAAACGGCAGAAGTCTATACACGTCAGAATTGAAACTCCCGATATATACGAGTACACAAGAAACAACTATCAATCAAACGGAATGGTTACGGGCACATTTAAAGGTCAGTTTACTGCGTCGATGCGCACCTTAAAAATATCTTGCCTGTATAGGCGCTGGACGAGGTTAACTGCTTTAATTCGGTGCCTCTCACATAGTTTCTACGGATCATGCACAGTCATTCAAGCGTATAGAAGTCACACTATAGCAACTTGTGGTCCAGGAGCCACAAGGCGAACAACTCTAAGATATCTGAGCAACAGGTCAAGAAAGACGTGGTACGCCATACAGCTCTGCATTCTCATCTTTTTGCTGACATTCAGAGAGAGAGAGAGAGAGAGAGAATGAAGAGGAAAGGCAGGGAGGTTAACCAGATATGAGTCTCCGGTTTGCTACCCTACACTGGGGATGGGGGATAGGGGTTAGAAAGATGACAGAAAGGAAAACGCTAAAAAAAAAGAAAAAAAATCAAATTTTTTTCTCGACTGACATTCAAATTACTATAACAAGCACGTGTCATAATGTTGCGTTAGCATTGTTCCTAAGAAGTTCCATCCTCACGCTGTATGTATAATAATTGGGAAGGCAACCAGTTAATGGCGAATACCCCTTACGAACGAAAACTTTTGCCGATCTGGACCTCATCTACAAAATGATAATAGTTTCGGGAGGCTTTCGCTAACTGACCCTGATATATGCAGGCTACACTGGCTATGCTATTTATGGGCGCCCTTGGAAATCGGTTGCAAGATGATGTAAACATTGCTCAGCGTGACAAAGGCGGCGAGCACGAAGACAGTGTCAGTCGAACTGCAAAAGCTTTGCTGTTGTTCCGCTAAGGCGTATAAGCGATGTAATTACCATGACTATGCAGAAGCTACGTGGAAGGGTTCGAACGCCGTTACGCGTACATTTGCAAGCATGACGTTAAAAACAATCGATTGGTGTATGCCAAGGATGCACCTGGCTGACAGCTCCGGGTAAACTTGTGCTAACCGCGGGTCTTTAATGCGCGCCCAAACCTCATTGCGCGAACCTAATAAAACACCATTTCTTCGCCTCACTTTCAATTTCCACCGCTGTATGAATGCGGCTGCTACGGCCCAGCCGCGTCCGGAACCTGCGACATTATTTTCATCTACAGAACGCCATCTGCGCCAAGTCATCGTGACTGCTAAGGAAGCTTTAAAAGCACACGACGGTGTATATAGAAACTTCGCTGACTTCGAATTTCTCATTTCTCAAGTCGGGCCTCAGTTACGGTTTTCAACTTTTCATAGCACGTTTTCACCCCTATACTAAGCAAATCACGCATGGACGTTTGCATAAGGTTTGAAAGCATTTCTATACGCGAACATGCGCGAAGTAGCTTCGGATCGTCGTATCATACTATAAATGGAGTTCAAACATCGCCGAGCCTATGAGAGAGATTGCGACACTCAAGCACTCACTGAAGAGAAGGAAATAAAAAAAAAATGTGAGAAAAGAGAAAGACGGCAAAGATAAGAAGAGAAGAAAACGAAGAGCACGGAGCCTTTGAAAGTGGCGAGCGCAGGCATGTAACCGCGAGCGCAAGGAAACTGACGAGATCGCCTTCGCTCATCTTCGCCATATTTCTGCCCGCTTGCTGTAACACCGCACCGGCGCGCCTTTTATGCCGACATCTGCCGGCGCGGCGCCTAAAGCAGCAAAGCGCGAAAATGGGCCCCGTTTCTTTTTCCCGCGAAAGTTGTGACAGATCTCCGCCGGTTACAAATGGACCACCGCTTACACACACACACGCGCCCTCACCCCCACAGACGCACACAGTGATGGTGCCGAGCAAAGCACGGATTTGACGCCGCCGTGGCGGACGAGCAAGCCGATTGTCGTCCACGGAGGCGCGCGCGAGAGCAACACACTCGTTCTCTGTGCCGTGCCGCCGCACGTCTTGCACGGGAATAAATAACGCTCATCAATCGAGCTGAGAACCTGTTTCGCAAGCACCAGAAATATATATATATATATATATATATATATATATATATATATATATATATATATATATATATATATATATATATATATATATATATATGAAAACAGCAGCCTGCCACACTTTTGTGGCGCGATGGCGAGCTCCGGGCTCAAGTTGTTGTATGGATATAGCACAAGCTGGGCGCTTTCGCTCTCTCATCTTTGTTCGCCAGCGACGAATCTACGGGACGGCGGCCCTTCCCACCCGCCTTCGCAGGTTACTGAAGACAGGACGCAGCACTAAGCGCGGACTTTCCTCGATGAAGTTGGCCGTGGGAGCACAGAAATCCTCTAGTGCCTTAGCCTTAAGCTCGAGAGGGCTGTGGTCGAAATTATGCGTGGTCACCTCTATGAAAGGAAAATTGTTATCCATACCCCACAGTATACACTACAAGAGAGAGAGAGAGAGAGAGAAAGCCAAACGATAAATACAGGGAGGTTAACCAAAGGGTGGTTGAGGTTGGCTACCCTGTCCTGGCGAAAGGGGAAAATGTGCTACGAAAGATGAAAGAAAAGGTAGGGAAGAATGGACCAATATAAAACTGTCTGTGTGGGCATTGCCGCAGTCTGTGAAGGTGCGACATATTCATACACAGTGACAATGCTCCACTGATAAGTAAAACGTCATGCAGTGCACAGTCACAATTTGTCGCACCAGTATGTGTCCCTGTATCCCAGTGCGCAAGAATTTTGCTTTCTGTGGGTGGGCACTTGTCCAGCTGGCCTATAGTGTGCAGGTTAGCGCGGCTCATTGCTGGTTTAAATGAGTACACTCGCAAGGAAGCTGCACGTTTGTTTTGTTGTAACCGCAAAAGTCACAAAGTGGGCTGTTGGCCATTCCCATCACGAAGCTACAAAAGGAAACCCGAACGCGTTTCTCGCAAAGAAAGCACCATAGTTGAAATTCGCCCTCGTCGGGTAATTGAAACCGGGACCAAAGCCATTTCCGGAGCGGTCGCTCTGTCACCTGAGCTAAAGAGGTGACTATACCGTGTGTCCCAGCTAACGTTAGCTAAGCTGTCCAACGAAAAAAAATAATGTTTAAGAACACGGTGCAAGATACAATTAAAAGACCTACGTTGTTCAGTAGTTAAAGGTCTGACGGCCGAACACCGAAGGCCTTAAACTTGTATCGTGCAAAATATGTTTTTTAAACCCTTTTTTTTTTCGTTGAACAACTTGGCCAATGTTAGCTGGGTTACCCTACATATATCGCATATGACAGGGTAAAGACTGGCCTCCTGGTATGTTTTTGTAGCTTTCTTTACAGCTTCGTGCTGCTGTAGAGGGGACTTCAATTTACCCGGGTAATGATGGCGGCGATTTATTGGCATCCCCTTTAAAACGGGGCGCTGACAAACATTCAACTAGTCTGCTTGAGGTAAACAGGTATGCTATGCATGCTCTTCAGTCTAGTATTATGCCTACATTTCCTCAATTTTTCTTTCTTATTTTTTTTCACTTCCTGAAATCTGTATCCACCGTGTACCCTTACGTATTCCTGTAGCGGATCTGGTCCTATCAATCTCTTCCCTACTTTTTTTTTTTCACCAATACTTTAAACGTCTTGTGCTTGCCTCGACTGCTGACCGGTTGATGCTTTCATACACTTTAGGCCCCAGCGCTTTCGGAACGTGTACTTTACCTACGGGTCTCGCCGTGTGAATACCTTCGCATACCATTAGGATGCGCTGAGTTGTCTCCGGATTTTTGCGCCATTGGGCACATACCTCAACCTGTTGGGAATAGTTGTCCCGATATGTTTTTGTCCTTAGGCAACCAGCTCAAGCCTCAAATAGCAAGGCACTGCCCTTTGTGTTATCGTATAGATTTTCCCTGGAAATTTCTTTCTCATTCTTGTAAATCTCCACGTTTTTTTCTGTCTCGATTATGTGCACCCAATTTACTGTCTCTGCTTCTCTAACTTCCTTTTTTGACAACTCCTGTTGTCTACTTATTCTTTCAATTATCTTGTAATTAGTTGACAACTTTCTTTACCTCTTCCTCCATTCTGTGTCTACGCTTTTGAGATATAGATGTTTGTGCACTCTACACACCCACTTATTTTCATCCTGGTTCATGAGCCTTGTTCCTCCTTTTTGTGTTCACGCTTTTCAGGTACAGATATTTGTGTACTTTACGCCTCCACGTATTTTAATCCATGTTCCTGACACTTTCTTCACAACTAATTTTTGCTCTGCGCTTCTCTGACTTCAAAACAGTCCCAACCCATGTCCCTCTGCGCTGCCTCATTTGTGGCTTTACCGTGGGCCCCCGAAGCCAAACAACCTATAGCGATATTTGGTTGACTTCCAAACCCGACAAGATATCCGATTTTAAGCACAGAATTGCATTTGCGAACGTTGGCGCTGGCACCATTACTCCTTCTCAGATTCCTCGCACCACCTCATATTTATTGAAGACCCAAAGTGTTCTGTGTTTCATTATGGCTGCACTTCGCTTCCCCTTCATTTTTAGGTTATCTTGGTGGGTGCCTGAGTAGATCTTTCCTTCAATTATATATACGCCAAGGTATTCATTTTGCTTGGTATGGGTATAACTTGCTGTTAAATTGATACCGCGTCATTGCTCATCTCATCGTTGAAGATCATGTTTCCTGATTTCTCTGTGCTGAATTTGTGCTAAATTTAGGGCCTAGATTTGTCGCTGCGTTGCCACACATATTCGCCAGTCACTGTAAATTGTCCGCTAGTCATTGTCCGCTAGTAGCACTATGTCCACCGCGTGCGCCACCCCAGGGACCTTCTGTTGCACCATTTGCCCATTATGCATGTTAGATCAATCAAACTCTAACTCACTGTTTTCCAGTCGTCTTTCTATGCCCTTAACATAAAGCGGGAAGAACAACGGAGGGGATGGCACCGTTGCTTTCCTCAGTAAATTTCCACAACGGCGTCGGATTTCCGGCCTTTCCGTACAATTTGTACTCGGTTCTCTTTATACATCTACCTCAACAGCTCCACGAAAACGTCGTATATGCCCTCGTGCTTTAGATTATACCGTAGCAATTTCCGGTCTACGCTGCCGTAAGCTGCCTTCATATCTGGAAATGCTATACATAAAGGCACATACTGAGCTATTGCAGTAAGTTTTCTTTCGGAGTAAGTTTCCTTTTCACGAAACTTACTCCGCCTTGCGGATTTTCACAGAACTAATGCTGTACGTCTTACGGTTCTTGCCTGTGTAGCCTTGTGTGAAGTAAATGTCAGTTGTAGTCCAGCGTTTGTGGTGTCTGCACCTCCTTTTTGTGTCCCGTTTCTATCACGCTGGAAACGTGAATAGAAAATTCCCAGAACTCGTTTTCCGTATTGATTGTCACCGCTACGTTCGGTGTGAAGGCGAAGCCGTTTCGCTTCTGTGTAGAAGTTTACATTGACGTGGGAAAGAAACATTAAATCAAATCTGTTCCTTTAATAGATGTCTCTTGACACCAAATCTAAGCGATCGCACATCTCATTTGCGGCCGGGGTGGCATATTCGAGGGTGGGCGCGGAAAAGCCAAAGCACTCGTGTAGCGTTTGGCCCATGCATGTACATTTAAGAACCACATGCCAAAATTGGGCTGGATCCCTCGTGCACGGTGCCCGTGCCACTTTGGAACACACCACACAACTAATTATTGGCCCAAAATACATCGGCGTCATGCATCACTCGTTCTCTTTGTGAGAACTCGGCTTACATAGCTTTATAGTGTAACCTATAGCGGACCGCCCTCTTTGCCTAGCGAACCGCACGTCAGAACAGCAAAGCTATAACATCACGTCATCTATTCGCTTAAGCTATTCTGCAACAGTAGCTCTGGGCGTAAAGTGACGTCAATGATTTGGAGTTAAAAGACTTGTCTGCGCGCTCAACGTGCTCATTTTGGGAGTCAAAAGTCAACTTCGTCAAAGTTGTCTGGCGTCCTCCGGTCCGGCCAGTTACACATTTTAATTGATGCAATGGAAACGCTACAATATCTAGTGTATGTGTGTTTCCGCACGACGCGTATGCTTTTGATAAGCGATTGCCCGCAATTGTCAGCGTTTGCGATAGGTACCCGCACGGTGTGCATTAGAAAAGCGGATAGCTGAGCGGTGCAGCATAACACACGCACATACGGTTGCATCGAAGGAACCGGGCTCACTACGAGATTGAATGAAAGCCTCATGGGGCATGTGGAGGGCCTCCACAGCACACCGAACTTGAATAGAGAATGATGAAACCGTGCTCAAGGCGTTATTGAGCTTCGAAATTCAAGAACTGCTGCAGAAATGCCGCACGAACCCCTTTGCAAGTCCCCTTTGGCTGCCGTCCTCACGACAGAGGACACCCGTGCAGTTTTGGCAAATAAAGCTAGGTTGTTTGGCCACACGATATATATGCAACTCTATAAGCTGTCGAGTTTTGTTTAATATTCAGATGGATAATTTTAAATTCACGCCCTATGCGCCTGCATGACAAGGAAAGTGTGCACAGTTGCGTTGTATAGCGAAATATCAGAGATCGGGATGTTTGAGAATGGAGATTAAATTAGATGTGTGAATATAGGAACACGTTCCTGGTCTTTTTTCAGGACAGATAGAAGGAGTAGAAACCTCTGACAGCACTGAAATTCTTGATTGTATAAAATGCATGAATAAGGTTGCCTGGCTGGCAAGTGGCATAGTAGACTTGTAAGCCAAGTGTCAGCCCATATTCAAAGTCAGTGCTGACCCTTACCAACAAACCAACACATCAAAGTGAGCCCGTGGCTCATGGGAAATGCTGAAATGTCGATGTGCAGCGTCAGGACATCCAGTTGTGGTTCAGTTTAGAACCATTGCCACAAAACATAGCAGAACAACGTTGGCAACAAGTTCATTGTCAATCGCGGTGCCTCAAATGCCTATTGAGGCCTCAGAACATTGAAATGTTAATTATTGTTTCAAATATATACCGCTGAGTGAAAGTAAACCCTTCGCCTTACGTGATATTTGTCCAACATCGCACCACGTCCCCGTCGGCGCCTGTATAGACATAACGGCCCGTTGCTGAGACGATAGAATTCTTCCACTTCGACGTTTTCCATCTGCCATCGTCACAAGTGAGTCAATTCATGGACTTTCCTCGGGTTTTGACCTCAACTGTACGAAGAATTCATAGGAGTCATGGCCTTGCCCGTGACTTGCCGACAGAACGTGCAGTTTCTATCATCTCGCGCAAGCAAAAAATAAAAAATAAAAATAAAACGCGTACACAGCATAGTTCGGAGAAGGTCCCTGGCGTCATCTCTTCGAGGATATGTCGTCAAACACTCGGCAACGCGCCTTCAGATATTCAGGATTGCGCTCGTGAATCAGTCACCTCTCTATCTGCCTACCATTTTTTTTACATGCCCTGCTCATGAAGCGCAGTCTCAAGAGGAAGTTGCGCGTTGCCCGCCAGTGAGCATTTATGGCGCAGGCCGCACGCATGCGTATCGTCGTCCTGGGTGCGCGCGGGAGACAACACCCTGGCGCGCGCTCGCGCTTCATGCAGATGAGGCGCGCATGCAAGCCAGCGGTCCTCCAAGCGAAGCCGGGAATGTTGTTTGCCTCTCTCCACCATGCGTTTCTGAGCTCAGCCGGCGCATTTGTTTCGGAGGGCAGCGCCAGACCAGACGCACGCTTCGCTGTGTGTGTGTGTGTGTTTATTTTTTTTTGTTTTTTATTGTTTTCGAGAGGCGTTTCTCTGCTAGGCCATCCCACTCCACCCACCTATCCACAGACTCTCCTCGTGTTGTTGGCTCTTTGCTACGCCCCTTTCTTTGTTTTGTTTATTCTTTGTTTTTCTTTATTATCATTATTTTTTCGGTCCTCCGGGAGGTATGCGTGAAACTCAACAAGGAAGGCCATTTTGGTATAAATAATACGGCACGCGCCAAGTCAGGAAGGGAAACGAAGCGCAGCAAGAAACTATAGCAGGAGAATAGATAAAAGACGGCGGTGACGACGAAGGGCCAGGTTAACTGACGGCCACGTGGCAAACGTCCCAGCGGGTACGTAGCTCTGGAACGGTGCACAGCTGATGAAGAGCAGCGCGACAGAAAATCCGCGCTCGCTGAGAAAGAGACAAATGCAAAAAAAGAAGAAAGGAAGACCAGGACAGGAAAGGAACAGCAGGCAATGAACTGCGCGCGCGGTGAGGACAAATGCCAGATTGCCAAGGTTCGTCGCGTGCCTATATAATATGCACTCGGCTGAGCTGAGCCCAGCCCCACCAAACGCCTTCTCCCCACTCGTTCTCCCTCGCCAGTCCGTAACGGGAAACAACCAACCGAAGTCGCGGTTCCTTCCTTTTGAGGGACACAAACGCACACACAGGTAGAAAAAAAAAATGACATCGAAGACACCGCGCAAAAGGAACGCGCGAGCGAGTAAGCGTTCAGGCCCACGTGGTATAGCATAATCTCGCTCGCGTGGCTGCAGATCAGAATGTTTGACAACGGCGGATGCGCCGGAGTTTGATCTCGCATGTTCCCTCCTATCTACGTCGCATGATGCGGAACGCTCGTCGAGGGGACAGCCAAGGCTGTGAGAAGCACGGTAATATCCGCTAAAGGAATCTTCAGCCGGTATGGTGCAGCGTCCAAAGGTCCTTCGACGAGACGAGGCAAAAAACAGCGGGAGCGAAAGAGGAGAATAATTCAGACAGAAGGCGACCGACGAACCGATTACGCTGCTCTTTATAGATCTGCCTAGTACATATTATATATACGTGGCCAGTTTGTGGAAATTCTGAACACACGGTAGCATGAATAATTGAACGTTACTGGCCTCCATTATAAATTCTGAGCGAGTTTCTTTGGATCAGGTAGCATCTCGGCTTGTTTATTTATCGGTGTTGGTGGCTTTAGCTTGTAGCAAGCGCGTCCTCGCTAGAGTACTGAATTAATGCGAGTCGGTCACCAAGCGGGATGTCTTAACTAGTCGATAATCGATTGAGAAAGGAAATGACCGCGCTGCACTCTAAAGGCGAGCGCGTTACGCGAGCCTTCTCTGCCCTCTGCGGTGCCTCACCTTGGCCTGAATGTTTGACGCCTCGGGCAGAATGTGCGGGAAGATTTCTTTTTTTTCGGAACCGCTTTTATGTTCTACCCACGAGGGCAATTCAGTATGCTGCCCTCGTCCCATCACGCTTTTTTTACGAAGCCTTATCTGAGAATTTCTAATTTTAAGCCTTCCCAAGACCAAGCGCAAAGTGACACAATTTAATTTCATCTGCTTCCGTAGTATTATATCACGTGCCTGAATCACTGTCTGGTCGTGCTTAGCGTGCTATGTATGAAAAACGCCATATATAGCAGCGGGCTGCAGGTTACCCTTATCTTTCGGAGTTCGGCGTGCTCCCAAAGCACATAACACATTCCGCGCCCAGTACGAGTACTATACCGCCCTTCGACCTCGTACTTGGTAGCATTGCGACACATTCCCTGAGCCACCGCGCAACTGATGTCGCAATGAATGTACGTACAGGTGGTAAACGTTATATCCGCTCGCGACAACACGATGATTGTCATTTGCGATGTTCCTGTCATCTCCGACCCGAAATTGAAACAACAGCACCTTGTTCAACAGGTAAACGACAGACCAAGTTCGCGAAAGTTTAACAAGAACGTATGAGACCTTTCGTTCCAGCACAACAAAGGTATATAATCCCATGCTGAACAGCGCAGGCTAAAAGAGCAACAATGCCATTAAAAAAAATAACAAAGTAAAAGCAAAAAGCTCTATGCGTTTGCCCTCTCGCTCTCTTTTAAAGAAACGGAAAAAAGAAAGGCCGGCTTGAGCTGTTTCTTTTGCAGTGAACTCAATTACAGCAACAGCAACATGCACTTGCAGCAGATATCGCCATCTTTTCGAGAACGACATCTTTTCGTGATGCACACAGCATCGTTCTCGTACAGGATCGTATAGGCTCAAAAAATTAGGAGCGCGCTTAAACTTTGCTTTTAAGAGTGGAACACGACAGCATTAAAAAATCCCCGACGGCTTCTCACGCTTCCCGGCAACTGCAGCTTATGTAACCGTAACGTTTGTCAGAAAACGCAGGCGGCGAACGCTATGCCCGAAGGCGAGCTTTCGGGTACAAACGCGGTCTATTGCGTGGGCCAATGCCGGAGGTAGTGTACAGCCCCGCCAAAATAATTACATCTTTTGCAGGTTTCTGTTATTGTTTCGCATTTTCAATATTTCAGTCTGAGGATATTTAACATAAAAGGCATGTGCTGTCGGTGTTTTGTTCCATGACATTTGTTTGTGAGCTGTCATTCTCAAAATTTCGAGGAACAACATTGTCAAGAATGTAAGACAAGGTATGAGCAACTAAAATGATAGAATGGCGTGACAATATAACCCGCATATACTGCATGTCATATAGCAATGCGTGGCATATACATATACCTACATATATACGGGAATTTTCACTCACGGGGACGCCGGCGCCGGACGCCTTCGCCGAATTTTCTCTTGCGTGGAGCCCCTCACGCTCTCGCGTTAACATATACCAGTTGTGGCCTCCGAAACGTACGCGCAGGCAGACGGCCCGGTCGCTTTCAGAATTTGTGATGCGCGCAAAGCCCCGTATAAATAACTTGCAAATCGCTAAAACATGCGCGACAGCACCGTGGTTGGTGTGTCCAATTTTCAACTGCATCCTTACTATACAGAAACGAGTTCCATGCGGTGGTGGGCTCATATTTGTTTCCAATTTGCTCGCAGGTCGAAGGCTGCGGTTGAGAAGATGGCACGACGACGTCGTCTCGACGAAAACGACGAGAACGTCTTCGCGTCGGAAAGCACGGTTGAAAAATAGCAAATCTGGTCTCGAGCTTTTAACTGCTCTCGTACGAAAGAAAAAAAGAAAACGTGAACAGCAAAGTGGCCAAGTTTACTTGCCAGTTGCTTGCTCCCTAGTTCACGTACTACGTGACGCTCGCGGTAAAGAGGATTCCCCACATATGACGCTTTGGCCGAGAAAGGCGCTGGTTAACACTCGCGCGCAGGTTAACAGTCCCATTCTTTTTGTCTGTTAAAAGAAAGAGATAGGTAATACATAAGATAAAAGAAGACGGCTCGGTGGTACAACCCACCACCGCATTTCACAGGAAACGTTCATCGCATCCATTCATCCATATACGCACACAAAAAGTCGAGGATCATGAGGCCGCGGTATAGCTTGCTGGGTAAAGCACTGCATGCGTAATGCGGTAGATGAGGATTCGATACCCGCCTGTGGCAAGCTATCTTTCCGTCCACTTTCACTTGTCTTTACCTTATTAATCCTGTATACGTTTTCATTACACATGACAATTATATGCTTTCTACGGCTTCATTGTCTGTTTCTTCGTATATTCATTGTGACTAGCATGATGTCGAGCTCCTCGGACTCTCTTTCACTTCTCGCTCAAAGCGTATACAGTGATCTACTTGCTGCGGTCAATCTATAGGACACGACTGCTTGAAAGTTCTTGCTCACTCTGCCATCATGAGTGCTGGCATTTGTAATGCGCGTAACAAAGAGCGGTTGGCAGTGGATACTAAGCGCATAAGGAGTGTAACGCCACGTATTACGCTAACGGGGATATTATGTCTGGACTGCACAGAATACCGTCGATAACGAAAATTACAAGTTAGTGACGTCTTTTTCGACCTTGTTATAGGATCCTGGTTCTGGGTTCGTGGTTCTGGGGTGTCGCACTAAGCTGACTAAGCGGACTCACGCGTCTTTCGTATCTGTCCCCGAGAGTTCAATGCTGGTTGCAGAGATGAGGTCAGGACGTGGGAAGAAACGAATCGGTTTATTTTACATATTTACAGCTGGTTCCCTGGTTATGGGAGCAAACTACATATCTCAGCAGTCTACGTGGGTGACTCAAAGCACGCCACAGGTCAGGGCGCACACAGAATGTCCCTGCTGTTTTGAGACGCGATAATCTACAGTTTCCGGTCTATATCGGATGCCACTAGAGTGACTGCCGCGATCTTATTATTACAGTAAATCCAAGTTCCCGCTTTCCGAAGCTCCACTGGTCTTGTAAAAGATCCAGGCAGGTACACTATAATATAATATAAAGTGATCAAACACTATACGGGCAAAGAGCATACAGCGAAGGCCAATACGAGATCTGCCTGGTGGCAGAATACATGTAGAGCGACTCCCACGGACCTAGTCAGCGGTTAGTGACCTCGAGGCTTTATCCCCTCGTCTGCGGAAGGAAAATGAAACACAGGCTTTGTGCGACGACCACGTAAATACACCACTCAAAGTGCTATCTGGAGAACCGCGAGATGAACATAATTTCTTATGCTTTTCATTGGTCTCTTCTGAAATCACTCTCTATTACTGATGCCAGACCTCAGCACCGCCATCGGCCATGCTCATAGCTGTCGTTATCTCACTGGTCCGTCCCTGTGATAGAATTCTTCGAGACAGTGCTCTAATGATTGGCGCATTTAGTCGGTATAACGACGGGTGCTGGCGTCAAAGCTTACAGTTATTGAAATAATTGACGTTATTATTCCTTCCTACAATAAAGTACGAATAAACTGTCAATAGCATATATAAATATATATATATATATATATATAGCTCGGCCCATACTGTAGGAAGTGCTCGGCATGTAAGCAGGGAAGATTCGTACAATAGCCGAAAAAAAAATGAGAGAAGGAAACTCATGATGGCCGCATATTTCATGCATGTGCATGCAGACCACCAGATTAACCTATAGACTGCCGCTTTACCGTGGCACAGTGGCTTTTCCTCCAAGTGGAGAATATATCAGCACACGGAGCCATTAATTTCACGTCGAGCCAGCGTATTCGGTTCGTTAAGCAAACGATACGTATGAGGTCGCCAAACAACGCGCGAGCATTAATTATACGCCCGACAGGTTGGTCGCGCTTCGGCTGCTGCAACGCAGCGGTATCCAGTGCCGGTGCCCAACGTACAACTTATTTGCCACTTTCTCTTATCGTGGACGAGAAAGCATAGGGGCCAAAATATTTACGTGCCCATGACTAACTGCCTGTTGTTTCACTAGATGCTGGCGACCAACATCGCTAACGACAAACATCCCCACCGATCTATAGATATAGAGTCCTAATGACCTTATAGGCTCCTATGCGTACCAGCGATAGACAGGCACGTCAGCGTTGCAGAAAATGCAGCTAAATCCTAGTAACAGAACCAGTACGTTAATCCATCATTACGGTATCACAACTCGAGCAGAAGGTGCCCTTTGTTCAGGAGTCGAAGACTGTAGCAGACGTGAGAGCCCTAGAAGCGCTACTTTGGATATCTGCTAACTTAAATATCGGGGCTGGTATTCAGAAAGATTTTATGCCATCCAACTGCTTGCATGCAAAATGGTCAATCAGGCTAGTTGGTTGATTTACATCATGAAACCATTTAAGGGCAAGAATAATCGATTGTCTATCGCTGCGCCTAAAAATCGTTTTCACGATGTTTCTATACATGCGAAACTGCCAAGTAATCATGGCATGGGACATATTATTATAGAAAGTGGCAGGCCAATTGCAAACAGCACCCACTAACGAAAAGCCTTGTGAATTCGTTCCAGTGTTCAATTACGCTGTATTACTGCCAATAACAATTGGTATTGCATAATGGCCTATAGATCCTGATGTATGGCGCGGCATGAGCTGAATTACATATTGATTCCTGATGTTATTTCGTGCAGGCATCAGTGCCAAGGTGTCGCTCGTGTAATTATGTTAAAATAAATTAAATGGTATGGTTTTACGTCCCAAGACCACGATATGGTTATGAGGCACGGCGTAGTGGGGCTCTGAGGATTTCCACGGCCTGAGGTGCCGAATTCACAACGCTTTTATTCTGTAAGTGCTCTTTGCCATTGGTCAGTCGCCTTTGCTAATAACTTGGCCAGCGCAAGGATTGCCCGGAATTTCCTCTTACGAACAATTCCAGCTTAATAGGTTTTTGCGATGCGAATACGGGCCGAGGTTCTTCAACGTGCACCTATAAATCCAAGTACACTACCATTTCCACATTTCGCCCCCATCGAAATTCGACCGCCACGGTTGGGATCGAACCTGCGACCTCGAGCTCATCGCGGCGAAATGCCACAGCCACCGAACTGCCGTGGTGGGTTAGTCATATTCGCATTGACGCTTTTCAGCCTGCGCTAAATGATGCTCCTTTCTCTTGAATTACAATGCGAACGTGCTGATGGATGGATGGATGGATGGATGCAAAACTTTAATGAAGGTCCTGAGGTACGCGACTCAGCGCGCTGCGGGCCGCTCCCACGTTTGGACAGTCAGGCCATGCCCGACCGCCGCATGGCCCTCTGGACAGCCCATAGTTGCGCCCCGGCATCGGGGCTCTTGATAGCGGAGAGCAACGTGCTGATGCTCATTTTACTTTGTACGTACAATACGTTGTTATATATCTCATAATTATTGCCTATATATGCTCTTATTACGAAGGCGTTGCATTGCTTTACTTCACAATCTGCAAAAGGGCGTCAACGAAGTTATGCGGAATATTTGTCCCCTCGACAACTCGTTCTTGAAGCTTGAATACATTTTGGTCAGTTTCACGGCGTATGGTTAACTGCAGGTCGGGTTCGGCTATTTTGGACACAGACATTTTTTCTCAGTTGTTGCACTGTTACAAAATACCAAAAAATTAAATTATGGGGTTTTACGTGTCAGAACCACTTTCTGATTATGAGGCACACCGTAGTGGAGGACTCCGGAAATTTCGACCACCTGGGGTTCTTTAACGTGTACCTAAATCTAAGTACACGGGAGTTTTCGTCTCCATCGATATGTGGCCGCCGTGGCCGGGATTCGATCCCGCGACCTCGTGCTCAGCAGTCCAACACCATAGCCACTGAGCAACCACGGCGGGTTTTACAACATACCTGCTCAGAAAACATCGCAATTACCTGTATGAGCCCAATAGTGTGTGGAACGTGCATGACTGAGACAACAAGTTATCGCAGACAACTTATCGTTCTCAAACATTTATACTTTTTTAAAGAATGTTCCTTCATATTCACTGATTGATGAGCCGATAAATCCAGCTACACTCAATAAAAATAAAAGGAACGATTTGAGAACACTGTTTCTCTTCTCTCATAAACACGCTCTTTGCTTCTGACAGATAGGGACTAAAATAGGGTTCACGTCGCAACCGCATTAATCCGCTATTAAACTACGCTTAATTTCGGAAAACATCGGATAAACGCCATTATACAAGAGTCCTACCGAAAGTAATGAGCAAGAGCTTTTCACTAATTGTCACGCGGCATTACTGAAAGCAAAACATTGTCACTTATTTCTCACACTTCGGTTCACTTTTCTGCATAGTCTCAATTTATCTGCATACATTTTCTTTGCCTGTCGAAAAGCCCCATGCATTCTTGCCTATTCCAAGTATTCTCGATGTTTTGTCCGTTGTTACACGCCTGTCTTTCTTGACCAGTGGGTCAAGGGTCTCCCTTCTGGCTTCAATACGACTGTCAGGGCTTCAGGGCGGCCACTTGGAGGATGATCTTCAATGCTCGTCTGGCCATATTTAAAATTCCTGACCCCTCTTCGCACCTTGGTCGATTACATTCGCGCGTCGCCGTACGCGAGCTGAAGCCTGCGGTTGGAATTTGCTCCTCCTTCCGGAAATTATATCACCACCCGTTGACGAAACGAGACAATGAGTGCTGCCATTTTGTGTATCGCGCTGGTGGCTAGACTATGTAACCTGTTGATGCCAAACAGCAATTTACGATTAGAAATAAGTTGGCCCAATGTCTCACTAAACGCCCATTCTTGTGCACTTTCATGCTTGCGTACAACGTTGATCATTGCTTTCAGCACCGCCCCCTGTATTTTAACTGCGAGGCTTTTCTTTCAAGGAACCTGTATGGGTTTCCTTTGTAGGAATCGCTACGAACGGGTGGATGTCTTATTCTCCCTTTATTAATTACTTATCTCCACCTTGCGGAGATAATTACTTACTATTAATTAATTAATTACTATCTCCACCTCTACAGGAGCCTTGTACGATCGCGGTTAGACTACGGTGCCGTTGTGTATCACTCAGCTACACCCAGTGCTCTTAAGATGCTGGACCCTGTGCATCATCTTGGTATCCGCCTCGCCACCGACGCCTTTAGGACGAGTCCGATTCAAAGCCTCTATGTCGAATCAAATGAATGGTCGCTAGATCTGCAGCGGTCATATTCAACATTTAATTATTTTCTGAAAGTAAATGCTAACAAAAACCATCCTTGTTATCCCACCATAAACAATATGACCTCTGCAACACTCTTTCGTAACAAACCTACAGCGAGAGAGCCATTCTCGATCTGTGTGACAAAGCTGAGCGAAGACATGGATGTTCCTATTCATGAAAATAGTCTCATGGCTTCTGCCAAGCCGTTTTCACCGTGGTTGTGGCGAATTATTGACTGTGACATGTCATTTGTGGAGGTAACGAAGCATGCTCCAGAGGCGCACATTCATATGCATTTTCTGGAATTACAATTTAAATACCCGTGTCCAGAGTATTATACAGATGCGTCTAAATCACATGCTGGCGTGTCATATGCAGCCGTCGGCCCATCCTTTTCCGAGTCCGATGTTCTGCACCCTCAAACAAGCATTTTTACAGCAGAGGCGTATGCACTGTGGTCGGCTGCGAAACACATCAAACAGTTAAAACTACATAAGGCGGTCATATACACAGACTCATTAAGCGTTGTGAAAACATTGATGTCATGCTTCAAACACACAAATCCAGTAATTGCAGATCTTTTCTCTCTCCTCTGTACTATTTATGCATCTGGCCAACATGTAACGATATGCTGGGTGCCTGGACACAGAGGTATTGAAGGTAACGTCCTGGCAGACCGAATTGCTACCTCCTTAGACACAAAAGCTTGCAACATGTCCGTAGCCGTTCCGGTTTCAGACCTAAAGCCATACTTACGGAAAAAACTCGGAACCTACTGGCAGCATAAATGGGACGCTGAAACCCTTAATAAACTCCACATAGTTAAGCCACATTTAGGATACTGGCGATCACTGACCAAGTCCAGACGAAGTGATGTCCTATTCTGTCGTCTCAGAATAGGGCACACTTACGGTACACATAGCTATTTGTTGAGCGACGGTGAACGTCCAATGTGTAGTAGATGTGGGGAGACACTCAGTGTTCAACATGTCTTCCTAGAATGCCGCGAAACAGAAGTCGAGAGGAAAAAACACTTCCCTTTAGCATACAGTCAGTATATACCACTTCACCTGGCACTGTTTCTAGGCAAAGAACCGCTATTTCACATGCAGTCTACCATAGCCTTTCTAAACGACGTTGATACGCTCCACGTTTTCTGTCCAAGAAATTCGTAACACGGCCTCTTGCGAGAGGCCACGGTTGCGATGTGAACCTATGTCATAGCAGATGCCCCCAGGCCCTTGTACTCAAGGGACCCGCTGAGGCTGTTCTGCTATTCGTCAACAACAATCACCTGTTCATTTTTTATTCATCTAACGCTATTACACCGTTGTTGTACATCCTATACTTATAGCATACCCTACTTTAGCCATTCTCACATTTTCATTCCTTGTGTATTTTATGCAACTTATAGCTCTCAGTTTTAGGCCTCTCTACAGCCACGTCACATCCGCCATTAGTCCATTCAGTGCTCATCACCATTGTCTTGGCGCTCTTTGGTCACACTTGGCCCTTGCGCCAATAAACACTACATATCATCATCACCTTGCGGGTTTCCGCAGAACTATTACGTCAAACTGTTGGGGTTATGTTCTGTTTCATTCCTCATTTATTTGGAGACTTATCGTTAGCTTTCTTTTTTCAATTCATTCATAGCTGTCCTATAATATTTAATGAATCGAAGATGTCATGAGCGCTGCAGCACATTGCGTTTCCTTTCCAGCGTAACAGCCTACTTTGGTTAAAGGGCCCCTCACCAGATCTGGCCATTTTGACCTGACAAGCGCAGAGCATTACAATGCACGTGAACGATCGTGTCTGCAAAGTATTACATCGCTACGCGCCGCGGAAAGATCTGAAATTTCAAACCGAACGCCGTTTTTCCTTCTCCTCGCGGCCGCCGTGCTCCAAGCCGGAGGATGACGTACACGTGTTACTGCGCCTACGTACGCGTGTTCGCGCTATGACGTCGCTCGCGGTGACACCTGACTTCGAGAATTGTTCAAGCCAACATTTGTTATTTGTGTAATAAGTTGCTAGAATAGACGAATTAAACCTTAGGGAAATAATAAAACACGCAAACCGAATGTCTGCGCGTTTTTGTTTTGCTTCGACCCGCCCCAAGAGAGATGTTCTTCCCTTTCGTCCGCTTGTTCCCACGTCGTGCAGTGGCGCGCGCAGACATCGAAACTATGTCATTTTCGAGAACCGTGTTCCAGCCCGGGATCGTGCCCTGTGATCCGCTTGTGTCTGCCTCAGTATTCGTGTAGCACAGACTTATACAGTTAGCCAGATGTCCTCGTGCACAGCGCGCAAAATCGTGCGCTGTGCGAAACGAGACAACCGCAACAGCTCATGCACGAAGCCGTCAGCGGAAGTGCGTCGCGCCGCGAGAAAGCGATGACACACACACACAAAAAAAATGAATGCGGAGTCGGTGACGTGCGAGTCAGGCGATCCTCGGGGTCCGGTATGGGAAAACGCAGGGAAAGAATTTCGCTTGCGGAGGCTAGACGGGGCAAGTGGAGAGAGCGTATGTAGTTTGCGGTGAAGCTCGGCTCCTGAAATCAAGGGTTCGGGGCACTGAAATAATTCTATCCAGATTATTAATGAGCCGATTTGAATTTTTTTCTTTTTTTTTGCGGCAGAGCGCTCCTTAGAGGACACGTAACAACTTCCAGCGTACAACCAAAGTTTTCTGTGAGGTCTGGTGAGGGGTCCACCTAATTAAGCAGACTATGAACCTGACGTAAGCCACTCAAAAGCTGACGTTTGCTGATATCTGAGCCGCAGACGATTAGAATGCTTAAGGAAACGATAGGCAGCACAAGTGCCACAATGGCCATGTAAAATCTGTACTTGAATGAGAATGATAACGAACAGTGAAAGGTTACATGATTTGGCTTTTGGATTACAGTCTGTAATTCGGCTTACTTTATAAGGGGTCAGTGGAGATTGCTCACTCGATACGCTCCACATCCCGAATAGGTTCGCCAGCGCCATGTTCGAAGGTTTCTGCAGACGTAATTACAAGTGGTTGACATGCGAGGTTCTATTTACTATAAATAAGCGCGCGACATCACTGAATTAGGAAAATAAAAGAATTACATGAAAGCGAGAGAACGAATTAGTGTGCGACAAATTATTGGACTGTTCGACAGTTTTGATCACGCGACGACGGCACGCGAAGTAGCGTGTGGTATGGAAACACGCGCAAAGGCACACGCTTTCGCGAATATCTAGCATTTCGTGCATGGGGACTAGAATTTTTCCTGCTGGTTCCTTTCGCGTCACGTATACTCTATTCAACACGATCGCACACTATATGTGGAGTCAGACGGAAAAGTAACGAAAAAAAAAAAAAGAAAGAAAACGACCGAATGTCGGGCTATGTCGTTTAATCATCCGGTCATCCGCTCACTGCGTAACGTGGCAAGCATTTTTTAAAAAATGGCGAGAGTTGCCAAATGATCGGCATTGAATAAAAGAATGTCTGCTGTCCGATTCCCGTTTCCAGTCACCGCTGGCTGCGACTCCTAAGCGGCGAAGAACGGTCTCGACGTCGTGTCGTGAAGCGATGGCAGGAGCTACACGCCCTGTCGAAAACGCTGCGGTGCGAAACAGCACCCGCTGACAGCAGCGGGCCTCTCGGTCCCGGGAGCGTGCTGGGACTGGGGCTGAGCGCCGGCACCTCTGCTGGCGCTGCGTCGACGGCACGCTTCAGATACGGCCTTTCTCGTATATGTCCTCTCAGAGCTACTGCTTCTTCCGGTCGACGCTAGCTTTCTGGGATGGCTAGCTCATTATTTAACTTTGCAAAACCATTCAGACCATCGAACAACACTTTCGCATTCACTCACTCATTCAACCACTAACTCTCGCTCGTTCGCTCACTCACTCACCATCATTGCATCGCGGCAAATTTCAACTTAAATGAAGGAGGGGGAAATGGAGACATGTACGAGAAGGACAGGTCAGACGCTAACTTTAAACTTGATTTATTTCCGGAAAGCTATAGTCCATTTATAACAGAAGCTTTTAGATATGGCAGTTTTGTGAAACCAGGGCTGGCTGCTGTTTTGTGAGTACGCATTTTCACTGTTTACGAGCGTGCGCCCGAATGTTCCTTCGGTGTATGTTTCCTGAAATATTTAAGTGCAAAGTTCTTGTCTGCCTTGCCTTTCTTGTGCCCATCATTTTTCTGCTATTCATGGGGCACAAATCATGAGCTAACTAGCCTAGTTGCGGGTGTTAGTCGGTGTCATCGCGACGTCAGTTCGCAGTGCATCGTCAATTTTTTCTGCGAAGCTTTCGATCGAAGCACCTGCCCGCCCTCTATAGTAGGCGAGTGTGGTATGCACCACTAGTGCACAAAATTTATAGTTAAGCATTAACCATCGTTAACAGCAATGAATGCTGTAGGCTGCGGGGGCTCGTATGTTACACATGGGCCAGCGTACTCACTAACAAGTATACGCCCTGACTCATATTCACTCCACAGTCATTTCACAGGTGCGGGATAGAGCGGATGAGTGAGTGAGTGGCAAAGGTTGACATAGTAGAAGGGAGTGAGGCACGAGTGAGTTTGAGTGAAGGTGAGTACGAACGGGAGTGACTGCCGGTTAACGTGAGTACGAACGAAAGTCACTGACGATGATGTTGAATGGGCGTGAGCATGAACGTGAGTGACTTTCCGCGAGTGTAAGTGGACGTGAGTATGTATGCGAGTGAGTGCCGGTATGTTTGAATGCAAGTGACTATGGACGGCGTGTAAATATTGGTGAGCATGAATGGGCGTGAGCGTAGGAACGTGAGTGAGTACCGACGAGTGTGAGTGAGCAGACAGCCTGCGAAAATATTGGTGAATGTGTATGAATGAGTATCCGCTTACTTTGCCGACCTGTATGTGTGTCCTTCGCGTAGGACAGAGTAAGCCGAAGGGGGAAATGGCCGAGAAAGTCAGCTTTCACTCCTTTTGTTACTCTACTCGCGTGCATTCTTGTCATAGCATGTCAGCTTGTCAACGCTCAGCATTGACGAAGACTGACTAACAAGACGTCGGGTGAAGTTTCAGCGGACCGCGCGCCTTACAGGTACGACGTTTCTTTTTTGAGGACCTGGCTATTACCCGGCCACTACGGTGGTCGGAAGCCGAGAACATCATCATGAGCCTTATGCTCGTCCAAGTGTAGCAAGCAATATGAATGATACTACAGGCCGTAATGAAAAGCCTGGGGCCTTGCAGGCGTCACAAAGCTTCATAAAGCCGGCACGTTTGGTTCTCCACAACTCGGAATCAACTTCGGCGACTTCAAGAATAATGGCTGATGATGAAGCCGAGAGCAAGAAACCTCGTCTAGAGGACAGCAAGTATAATGGTACAACATCGAATTACGAGCGAAGTGATGAAGAAGAGATGGTTGAAGATGCACCGTTTACTTTGGTAACGCATAAGAAAAAAAAAAAAAAAAACGAGCAGAAGGCATTCCGGTTGTCTTTCGCCCAACAAGTGAAGGTACTACTTTTGGGCAAGTGAATCCAAACCGAGTGTCTGCCGCAATTCTTTCCGTTGCCAAAGAAAAAGTACAGGCTTTCAGGACGACCAGAGATGGACGTTTCAGTGTCAGCTTGCTTCCTTAGCATCCGCAAAACGCGTTTTGATGTTCTCGAGTGTAGGCGGCCTGGAAGTCAATCCCTTCATCTCAGAGTCATACACGCGAAACGTTGGGAAAGTAAGACATGCGCCTCTGCAGTATACAGACGTACAATTCCTAGACTTGTTGAAAGACGCAAGAGTTATATCGGCACGCAGACAGACAAAGTATCACCGCCAGGAAGATGAAGCAGTAAAGTTGCAGCCACTTCACACAGTAATTCTGACTTTCAGAGATGATCGCCCTATTCCAGGTAGAATTTACTTAGGTTTCACCAGTCATCCTGTCGAGGAATGTCTAGGACCAGCCCTTCGCTGCTATAATTGCGAGCGATTTGGTCACATGTCGAAAAACTGCCGCAGCACACGTCGATGCAACATATGTTCAGAAGACCATGGCCACAAGGAGTGCAAGTCACTCCTTCAACCTACATGTGCGAATTGTGTGGGGAACCACGCGGTATCCTACTCAGGTTGCCTTCAGAACAAGGCAGCGGCACAAATGCGTCGGCACGAGCTTATCCACGGAAGACAACCGCGACGCTATAAACCCGCCCCAAACCTTGAGATTGTTCGTCCAGTGCAAGGTCACCCACCTCAGCGGGAACCGGAACCCGCACAGCCAAGAGAACCAAGAAGCTATTCCTTCTCAAGAGAACAATCAACAGTGCAATCAAGAGACCAACCAAGAGGATCACAGTCAAGCGCCTAGTCTTATGTGTCAATGCTACGGAAACCCACACGACACCAGGCAGAAAGTATATACACCAGAAAGCTCCAATATTCGCACACATTATTCTCAGCGACCTTACGCATCTACTGCAGAAGTAACGCCAGTTACTGCTTGCTATTGGGCACAACGTCCTCAATTAGATCATGCTTTCACATTAAGCGAGCTTCAATTTGCAACTGCATCATGTCGCCAAAAGTCTGCTGCCGGGCCGGATGGCATAACGTACAATATGCTAAGAAACCTCGGGCCGACAGGTGCAAATGCTCTCTTAGACATGTATAATAATCTATGGATAGAAGAAACTGTACCTGACTCTTGAAAATTCGCTCGAGTCATCCTAATTTTAAAACCGGGTAAGACGAGCTTCTGCCTTGAATCCTTCCGCCCAGTTAGTTTGACAAGTTGTTGATGAAAAATAATGGAGAAAATGATTGACGCGCGACTTCAATGATGGTGTAATGAAAAGCACGTGTTGTCCAACTACTCAGCAGGATTTAGAAAGCAGAGATGCACAATGGATGCAAGATTGGATATAGTAACCTTTGTAGAGCACGAACGTGCATGTGGAAACTTGACGATTGCAGTATTCCTAGACATAAAGAGGGCATTTGATACTGTTAGTAACGTCCATGTTCTACTTAAGTATGTTGGAACTCAGAATTTCTGACAGGTCCTTGCGATGGATATTTGAATTTTTATTAGGACGCAAAATATTTGTTCAGGAGGGTGAAGGAAAGAGTGCTGAACATGTTGTCAAACAGGGAGTACCACAGGGAAGCGTACTCAGCCCCTTCCTTTTTAACTGCATCATGGCTGATTTAACAAGAAGGCTGCCGTCACAGTTGAAGTTTTCACTGTATGCAGATGATGTGTGTATTTGGACATCTGGGTCTAATGCTCAACTACTTCAGGTGGCATTGCAAGACAGCATAAATATCATCAACCAATCTTTGAGAGAGAGAGGAATGGTACTATCACACGCAAAGACAGCTAGCTGTATTGCCCTTCACTCGGAGGCAGTTAAAAAATTTCACTCGTAATCTGGAAGGACACCATCTAATGATTGTCACACAGCATCGATTTCTTGGCATAATACTTGATAGGCAGCTATCCAGGGCAACCCACATAAAGAAAAATCGAAAACGAGGTCAATGCCATAGTGACTGTACTTCGCAGACTTGCAGGCACATCACGGGGCGGATCAGTATCGTCCATGCTGACTGTTTACAATGCATTCATAGGACAAAAAATTGCGTATTCCATGCCCATCTTACATGGACTTTCCCACACGTCAGAAGAGCGACTTCAAAGACTCTAGCTATAAGACTCTAGTAGTCTAAGTAGTAGTCTAAGTAGACTCTAGTAGTATAAGACTCTAGTAGTATAAGACTCTAGTAGCTAGTAGACTCTAGCTTATAGCTAGAGGACTACGCCTATGTCTAGGAGTTAGACGAGCGACTTCTAGTTCTCTTGTAACAGCTGAGGCTCGCCAATCACCATTTCCAGTTATGCGAACTACAGAAACGTGCCGGCATTATTTCTGTCTTCAAACGGCATAAAAGCCACCCATTGGTTCTAGACATATAATGAAACGAGATAGAAGTTATGTTCATAAAGAAATTCGAGAAAATCTTCATATATTGCCTATAATTTAATTTTGGAACTAAGACGTCGAATATACTCTATGGCTACTTATACTTCCAAAAATCGAATTATCAGTAGACGGGATATTCAGAAAAAGAGACATGTTCATTCAAGCTGCTCAACGACTAGAACTTCACCAGATATATATGCGGTATTCAGGATACAGACATGTAGATGGCTCCAGTACCGCAGCCTCTTCAACTTGAGCATTCATCCTACCGCTCCTCAAAAAACAAGGATCATTTAAGTTATCTCGTGCGACTTTGTCCACAACGGCCGAACTGTTCGCAATCCTATGTGCGATAAAATTTGTAGTGCCAGTAAGAGATGCGCAATAATAGGTAATTTAAGCGATTCACAGGTGGCTCTAACGTTATTCTGCCGCACAAAAGGAAAAACAATCAGCGATAGTATAATATACGAAACACTTAAATACCTCACAAAGGCAAGCCAAGCGAAGCACGAAATAGCATTCCAGTAGATACCAGGGCATTCTAACATTCCTGGCAACACAGCAGCCGATGAAGCAGCACGACAAGCCTACCTCTAAGATGAATGATGTGGTTCCGCTCCCAGTATCAAAGAATGAATTACGCTGCATTATAAGGACAACGTCTTTCAAAATGGGTAGAAATACGTGGTTGGATCAGAATTCTAAGAGGTCGGATTCGTATCATATTGATCCGTTTGTTGAATTCAAATTTTCATTGTCATTAGACAGAAATTTGTAAGCCCTTATTCATCGAAAAAAGGCAAAGTACTGCCTACACAAAACATTTCTTACACAGAATTGGCCGTGCGGAAACCTCTGAATGTGATTGTAGATTTGTAGACGAAGATATACATCACCTCCTCCTAGACTGTCCACATCACGACACATCACGACACACCAAAACACCGACTTCGATCAACCAGAATTATATTAGACTGCAGACCTTTCAGTTTCAAGAAACTTTTGGGTCCTTGGCAAACAACGTCCTTGCAGAAGAGAGCGCGTTAAAATTACTAAAGACTTTTCTTCAAGACAGCGGCATTGTCGGCCGGTATTAACGTTTTTATTATTCCTTTCATTTCAATATCTGTGTTTGTGGATTATGTTATGTTGACTGTCCTTTTGTGACTATATGTGATAATGCATTTACACGATGTATGTACCACCCGCTGACTAGAGACTGTGTCATTAGGCAATAGTATCATTTGTATTTTTTTAGACTTTTTTTTCTACAGAACTGTGGAGTCATTTAACTTGTATGTACTGTGTTTCTTACGACATAGTGTATACTGTGAAAACGTTTGACAAGTCCTGGTGCTCGTATGAAAAGTATATTTGATATGTAATCTTGTACCCTGTATGTTGTAAGCTAGGCCCTTTCAAGTCCCAAGGAGCAGCCGGCGCCTTAAATTGCGCGTCAACATATCCTTACGTCATATAAAAAAAAAAAAAAAAAGGCATTCGCGAAATCTAATTCTGTTATGGTCTTTGAGTCAAAGCACCAACCACAGGAATCATGCAGTTGAATACCCTGAAAGTTAGAGGACAAAATTCTTTTCAACTAAGAATAATTCCCTTAACATATTATCATTTAATTAAAAATCTGAAGATAGTACCACGGCTTACGATGGTCATTCGATAGCCTCCTGCGAAATATGGCTAAGTGGGCTAACGAAATTGCTTAATGTGGACGAAGTGTACCCGGAACAAGTCACAGTTCGTATAGTTCTATATATATGACTTGTTTGCAGGACGTAATAGGCTCAAGACATGATCTTCTGTACTCGCATGGTAAAAGAACTGCGTTGATGAATCATTACCGATGAACATGATCCGTATAAGCGTATCATTCTGCACAAGCATAAATAGGCCAATTTGAATGCGCTTCAAAGGAGCTCAACAGAAAGAGCTATAAAGCACAATGCGATGTATGTAGCCATCATTTAATCGTGTGGTCTCAGCCACGACACTGGACGGAATTAGTGATATCAATGCGAAATTGATATTTCGTTTTTATACCAAAAGGTCTTGATGTATACCAGACGAGCGCAGCAACGACTCAAGTGAAATATGTCTTGCGGGTCCAGCATGAACCTTCGCATCTCTCAAGAAACACTGGGCCGCCACGGGAACGGCGCCAAAAAATTATCTCCGCTCCTCCTCCTCTTCCGTCCCTTTTAACCGCCTGACGGAAGCCGACGCGAATCAGTCAAACGCAAAGCAGGGGTCAGGAAACTTTCTTCTCCGCGGGGCCGCAATTCCATCACACTCGGACGGCCTCGGCAGCACATCGGTGTGCCCCGTATACCAGTTTGGGGTGCGCACAAATGGAGCGGGCGCGCGAACACGGTGTCCTCCCCGGCGCGAGCCACCTCGATGAGAAGCGCCGAGCGCGCGCCCAGCCGGGAAAGCGCCGGTCGAGTCCGTTTATTTTTGATCCCCCATGCAAAAGAAGCAGCGCGGGAGCTCTATTTCCGAGGCGCCTTCGCGCGCCGCGGGAACAACAACAAGCGGCACAATTAACGACCGCACTACTGCCGGGCGAGACCCGAAAAGAGTGGGGGAGGCGACGGGCGGAGTTGAGGTTTGGAAGGAAGGAGAGGTGGGGAGGGGGACGCAGTGTTCTTCGGCATACCGAGGAGCGTGCAGGCAGGGTTCCCAACGCTAAGCCTCTATGCGTGCTCGGTCCGCAACAAACGCCGGCGTATCAGGGCGCCGGCACGCCGCCGAAGGCATGCCCGGGGCTCGACGCGCGAGCTATTTCCAACCCGCCGAATCCACCGCGGCGGGACACTTGCCAGGGAAGCGGCTCGGCCCCTGAGACAAAGGCTCATCGGCAACGCGGACGACGAGACGCCCGTCAGGCCTGGGCCTCAGTCGTTAGTCGGGAGGCGCCCATTGGATGCCCGGGGCCACGCCCCGGGCACGCCGCCAATGGCAACGTGAGCCGGGAACAAAGATAGACGAGAAAGGGGGGGGGGGGGCGCACGCCACACAACGACGATGACGACGACGACGACGCAACGAGGAAGAAAGGCGAGAAGACTGAAAAGAGAGGAAGGCATGACGGAGGGTGGTAAGAAGGGGGAAGGGCCGGAATTGTGCTGCGGCGCCACGGATGGAAGACGTCGTGAGTTGTAGGTGTGTTGCAGCGCGCCGCGCACTGCCGCTGTCCTCCAGATTTTCTGGGAGGACAGGAAAAGAAAAAAGGTATCCACTGTTTGGCTCGACCGTACGCTGTATTCACGGCGGCGCAGCCAGCCGCCTGCGCTCCCAGGCGGTGGCACGAAACCCTCCTCTCGCCGTAGCCCTTTCTCACCCTCTTACACGTCTTTTTATTCCTCTGGATATTTTGCTTACTCTTTTGCCCGGCCCACATCCCTCTCATTCACTCTGCCTCCTCTCTACTACCCTCCCAGAGTTTCCCAAAGCTCCCCCGTTCTTTTAGGTGTTCATCTGGGCGCGACGCCGACGACAAGTGCACATGCAAGCCGAAGGAGCAAGCTGCTAGCAGCGGTTTCGAGCCCGTGTGACGCGGCAAAGGCTGACGTAGGCGCAAAAGTTGTACGGCAGTATTTTGTTGTCGCTTGAGCTCGTCTCATTTGGCGTCAGGCACAGCACTGCTGCAGTGTAGTCAAAACACACGCTGACTAGCATTTGAAGCAGGAATTAGGTACACGTATTGAAAACTGCCGTACGTGCTTTTTATCGCCTTCGCATGCATGTGATTTTGTCAGAAAAGAGAGAGTCCGGTTGAATATTTCTTTTTACAATTTTGCTTTATTTTAATCAGGAGTGACATAGACAGAAAGCTGCTAAGCACGTTTAGGTAGACAGCCTTGTATGAAGTGGAGCTTTTCTGTACCTAAGCGCGAGGGGACGGTGTTTGCCTATGCGCTGCTCTGGCACTTCATAACATGGTGAATATTCAACATATATATGAGCTCTCTAGGAGAGCGCTGTCAGTGCTTTCATGGAGAAGTCAACTCAAAGTCAGCGCGTGTCAATGCGAAGAAGTAGGAATGAATTTCGACGGTCATTTATAGTGGACTGATTGAAGCCCCCAGTACCTTCGCATTTCTGGCGCATCCGACAGGATCGTACTTCTGTAATGCCTGGTGAATCGGGAACAGTGGGGAAAGCATGGACACCCAATGAGAATTTGCCACGCCATTTGAGACATCGGAATACTAACTTTTTTTATCGTATCAAGGGAACATGAAATATTTGAATTTGTTTTCTGGCCCCTCCGCGAAGCTACCAGCAAAGGCATGGAAAACTGCGTATTGATGAATGCATGTCCACGAACGGTCAGGGAAGCAGAGTGAGGCAATCACCATAACTGCATGACATTTTGGTAACTTTGGCTGATCCAGTAAAGAAGACGAAAACGACGGTATATCTCGTGAGGGCTGATGGCGGAATGCCTGCAGGTGGAAGGTTCGTAGAAATGCCTAGACTCCGTAGGGACGACGGCGCAACAATTTTTATTAAACAAGAAAAAGAATGCCGACCCGGTACCTTAGTCGGAGTCAGGCAAAATATACGTAACACGTACACATAAAAGAAATATTGCCTCTTGTCATTGTCATCCCTAAATATGGTTCAACATCGCGAGAAAATAACATCGTGGCAGGCGTTGGACCGCATGAATCCAAACAGCATCGGAATATATATATTATATAAACGAGAAGAAGGGGGGTTAACCGAGAGGTCCGATTTTTATTTTTCGTGTCATAACGTCGTGGTGGCGCTGGCTAACACTCCCAGGGTTCTACTAGGACACATAATTACCCAAGAAAGTGGATTGGGAAATGGCGCCGCGGTAGCTCAATTGGTAGAGCACCGCACGCGAAATGCGAAGGTTGTGGGTTCGGTTCCCACCTGCGGCAAGTCGCAGTGTTTTTTCATCCACTTTAATTTCCATTAATTTATCGTTTCTTTATTCCATTTATTAAGCACAAGTAATTTCCCATATGTTGTCTTTGGTGTCAGTGTTTGTTGGCTTCTTATGATGTGTGTGTGTGTGTGTGTGTGTGTGTGTGTGTGTGTGCACGTTAAAAATAACAAACTTGGACGTTTCAGCCGGGAACTGGCCTATAACCTATATACGTTTGCCATGCCATCCCTGATAGTAAGGTTGTGAAGACTGCCAGCAAAGGCAGCTGGTGACACCTCCCATATTATCTTTCTGTATGTTTACGTGTACAAAACCGCAAGAAACACTCTCGGTTAGCCGGAAATACGGCAATTGCGCCAAACTTGTTCAGGTCCCGTATGCATTATACTTAAGGCGTAATTTGGTATAAAGCTGATTTAGAAATAAACTTCTAGAACCAGTGCACGCCATACCAAGAACATGCACGCAAGTGTTGAATATACGACGCACGCCCGAACAAGCGGCTCGCAATCTCTGCGGTTCTGGGTGTAGCAATTACGTTCCAAAATGAGGGGCCCTGTTTGAAAACCTGGCCCTTGGCAAGCTTCTAAGGTTTCGCAAAGAGAACGGGGCTGGACAACGATGGCCACTGCATGCAACGATGGATGGTCCACTGCACCGCTCTTGCCCCATGGCGTTGTATATGGCGAGTCGTGAGAATGACTAATATAGGCGTGTTGGTATAGGTAATCTTCAAGAGGTTTAAACGGATGGGCAACACATACGTGTCGTAACGTTCACGCCGCACCCTTACTCTACGTCACTATCGCCAAGCTCCGTCTGACATTAATTTTGGGACTTTGGGACCCTTGTCTGTATACCATTTTTTGTAACAAATTCTTATGAACGAATAATAAACTTAAAGTGAAACTGAATAATGGTCTCCTTGGTGGCTTCGCGCTAGTCTCGGACGGATGAGGACTTCCTTTTATAAAACTTCCTTTACCTCGTAAATTTCTATCGAGCTCATTCGCTACAGTCACAGTCCCTGCACTTTGAGTTGCCGATTATTCCGGCCTCGCTCTGCGACCTGCTAGTTAGCTCATATGAAAGAGTCAGTGCACTTTTGAAGCAGCTGACAGGATCGTGCTTTTATGATGACTCGTAACGCGGCAAACGCGAAACATGCATAAACATTAAATGAACGTTTGCAAGTTTCAAGTACTGTCTCAGTGCAGGGAAATTGGACGCGCTACCAATTGACCAACTACCAACCAACTTACCCAATATGGCCAATTTTTCCTTCGAATTGGGAAGCTTTCTTTTTGAGAAACACGCACGGGTCTGCTTCGTAGCTTCGTTACGCCAAGGTGGATAAGACATAGACATGGAATGTTCACACCAAGGGCAACCATTCTTTCATGCTCCTATTTCTTTTCCTTGCGTAGCGCGAACAAACTACGTGACGCATACGGTACGCTCATTTTATGCCTAAGAGGTTTCTTCCACCCCCTCTCACAGATGGTCGACCAAGTTAAGTGTCTCCAAGCGTATTTCCAAGTGACACAACTCTAGCTGCTGGCCAGCTTAAAGGAACAAGATGTGCCACTTAGAACATTATAACGGTGGTAACACAGAGCGGGTCGCAAGTTAACATAAACAACAAGAAAAGTTGGCAAATACAGTGGCCGCGTGCCTAGAGATGCCAGTTTCGCAATGCACGCGGTGCCGCGTCCTCGGTTTGAGTGTTGCGGAGTGCTTTTAAAAATTGGTCGTTTAGACAATTTGTTAAAAGCGCGCCATGCTGACGCAAGGAGGAGCTAAACGTGGTTTCATCACTCGAAGGCCATCCGCTCTGGCTTCATCGCGACGGTGTTCATAAAACGCGCTAAAAACGAAGACGACAGGAACACATACAACAGGACGGGTGTTTTTTAGCGCGTTTTATAAACATAGTCAACATGAACCAACTCGCCCAAATCAGGGTATTGTGGCTTCATTGGTGCCCATGTCGGGAGGCGCAAAATAGTTGAAGTATCTGCTTTTTCCCGTTGAGGACTCCGCATGTCGTCATTTTAAACGGAGCATCCTGTGAAGTTTTCAGTCCCTCTGTTGACCCACGGTGCACAGTGATCGTGTTTGGCCACACTTCAAGCGAATCAGAATCATTAAGCGGTGCGACTGCCTACTCGATCCCACGCAACACTGTAAGGTTTGCCTACACGCAGCGGTGTTAGGGGTCACGTGATCTGCTGAATGTGCGATGGCGACCACGCAAGGGCAAGCCGAGAATGCTGGTGGCTCGATGCTCGCTGTCTTACCAGACGCCCTAGTGTTGTAGGTCACGTGATATGCTAAGTTTCGTAGGCACGGTACACTTGAAGCACGGAGCGTTCGTTCTGGTTTTTTCTTCCCTAAGGCTGGAACGCCTTGGCTGTTCTGGGCAGTTCTGACTTTGATGTCAGCTCCGGATTTTAATGCGAGGGAACAGGAAAGATGTTTTCGAGCGTTGGAATTGAGCTGGGTGGCATCGCATGTCTGTGTTACGTTTAATTCTCGTTGTTTCGTAGTGCACAGGAGCTAAATAAAAGCAGCAACTCCTGTTTTGCTGCTGTGTTCATTTGCGGATAATTTTGAGTCTGTAAATAAAGATATGAAGAAACCGAATAACAAAATGCGACACCAAGTAAGTAGGTATCTGAATTTCACACCCAATAACAGCTCGCAACAAACCCGACGTACATGCGAATATGCGTTGTAGTTACCTTAGTATATATTTTAAAGTATCATGGATTACAGACACACGCGGTCACGTAAATTGCACTGGCGCTTATTCTTTCCCGTAGTGATCTAAACCAGGCGTACAAGGGCCACGACAAGCTTCAAACAAAAAGGAAATTTATGTGCAGTAATGATTCACGGCCAAATAGGTTCGTTACAGGCCGCCTATTAGATTCAACGGAACCACTATACTGTAGCCTAACTATAATCGAAAATAAATAATGTTCGGTAATTTGTGAGCTTCTTTAGGAACTAAGAATAGGCGCCTGCATTTTTTAAAGTTTTCATGGCGTGGCTATAATCCTGATATTCACCGCATAGTTCTATTTCAGCATATAAAGGCCAATTCTATGTATTCGATTACCAATAATGTCAAAGAAAGGAAATTCACTATTTTCTTTTTGCTCACAACTATGAACTTAGGAATTTTACCAACGCTTACGCCAGTTTAAATTGACCTAGGAGCTCATTGTAACGTACATTCAGAGAATCGAATCGAACATTCCGCCGATATCGCCCAACTATAGGTGGTGGCGTAGCCATGGTCTTAAAAAACCCGTTGTCTTGTGTGTTATGATTGGGGGTTCAATCCCATCGCTCGTGATCCGTTGTCAAGATTGGAGTCCGGCATGAATTAGAAGGTAGCTGGCCCATGCCGTCGTCCAACTTATCCACGCTGAGGACGTTGATGAAGGGAAGGACTGCTTCTCATCGAGAACGAAGAATATGGGTTTATTTACAGTATTTATATCAGTCTAACATGACTGCTTGAGAGAGAGTGTCCTGAGCAGCCGCACAACAGCGGTTTTTAAATACTCGGTCCTCCCCCGATACCCAGGTGACGGAAACGGCCGTCCCAGCACCGTAGGCGAGACCGGGCACCGTAGGGGAGACGAAGCACCGTAGGGGAGACGAAGCACCGTAGGGGAGACGACCCGGCACCGTAGGGCCATTTATTCCCCGAACTGCAGCGCACCCGCCGGCCGCCCATTGTCTGGCGTCTTGGTCGGCGCGTGGGAAGGGGTGTCAGTAGATGTTCCCGCGGCTCAGTAACAATAGTTGGTCCGCCGAGCCCGTTTAGTTACAATGGCGACTTCGTCAAACTCGGCTCCAGCGACGGAGAGTCGAAGACGCACGTATTGTTGTTCACACACAGTCGACTTAGTCACGCCGTGGCTAGAGGTATGCTGCGACGTTCCAGGAATGTTGCCTCCACAGTCGCAACTGGTTGGCAAAACTTGCACTGCAGCTGGCCGTTCTTAACATGTGTTGTTATGAACCAGATAGATGGTCACGAAAATTTGTTCCTACGGGTAAACTGCTGGGGCAATTATATTATTGTATGTGCTGCCTATAGACCCCCTTTGGCTTCTCCTGAATGCATGTACAAACTATGCGACCACATGGTGTTGTTCACTAATAAGAAGGTTATACTCGCTGGTGATTTTAATATTTCTTGCATTGATTGGCGTAACCCCGCTTCATTATTTGATGTTCAAACTATAGCCCATTAGTGGATATTATGATCATGTGTCATTTGAAACACACTGTTAGAGTATACCAGAGAAGTAGGTAGCGCCTGAATTGATTTAATTTTTATTAGTAAGGATATATCTACATACACTGTGGATCTGGTTGACGGTGTCTCTGATCATAAGACGGTATGTCTCTCCTTTCCGCTAGGAGTTACGAAGTCGCATAAAAAACAAGCAAAAATAACTAATTAAGGATTTTACTACGTCACTACAGTCTGGGATGCTCTAAAAGAGACTGTGCATTATTTCATTGACAAGTTCGTTCCTGAGAATTATGTTCCTACTAACAAAAACAATCTGTGGATTTCCAGAGAAATTAACCATTTACGCCGTAGGCGAAAACGAGCTAAGAAACAGAAGAAATCCCTCAGCATAATTACTTACCTAAAATACAAGCTTTTTACTAAACTTTCAGATGCCCAAAATTAGCTGTTTCAATAAATCATTGCCTGACTCCTTGATAAAAAGCCCTGATAAATTCTGGCGCCATTTAGAAGAGCCAAATACTGTACCACGTGCAATATTCATTGATGGTTGTCTCGCAAAAATTGCTGAGCAGTTTAACCATTACTTCTGTTCCGTATTTACCACTTCCGAGCATGAGCCCCCCCTTTCTCCCCCCCCCCCCCCAACGCATGATAACTCTCTTCCAGTAATGTCTCCCAATTTTATAACATATGAGGGTGTACTGAGTTTGCTATTTAACCTGAAAACGAAATGCTCAGCTGGCCCGGATCACATTCCGAACACATTCTTGCGCAGGTATGCCGAGCCGGTTGCACATATTTTGACACACGTTTTGCGTCTTTCCTTCGAAGATTCCTTAATTCCTGATTATTTGCGTTCAACACGTGTAGCGACAGTGTTAAAAAAGGCAATCGTCTGAACATCGAAAACTACAGGCATTGTTGGGGTCTCGGTGCTGACGCCCGTTATTGCCAATGGGTCGCAAGCCCCAAGGGTAGCGTTGGCCTGGCGGCCTGGGGCACTGGAAGCATCCGAAGGTCCCGGCAAAGCAAGAGAAGACTGGTAACAGAACAACTTGTTTATTCTAACATAGCAAAAGAGCGGCCGGTCAGGTCGACCGAAGTGGAGAGACGGGAGAGCACGTAACTCAACAGTACAAATCGGAGCCTCTCTCCTGGCGTCCGGGGGCAGCTGCTCTTATACTCTCGGCGTCGCGGGCCAGAAGGAAGGTCACGGGATGAGCCCACGCGACGGCGGAGCATGAGCCCACGACGGCGCGCACGGTCGAGCCGAGAGACATGGTGAGCCGAGTGTAGTGACGCATCGCCAACCCGCCGACGGACAGACCTCCTGGCACCTCACTTGGGGAGCTCCGCTCCCCGGCTGCCGCGCATTGACAAGCGTGGGCACACACACACACACGCACACACGAAGACACGTGGCACTGAAACACGCCTGGACACGCTTGGCGGGGAGGCGTTGCGGCGGCGTCGAACGGGCCAAAATGTCCGCCGCTTTGAACGAAGCCCCGGCGTCCGTTGCATCCGCGCCGGCATTACCGCGCGTTGTAGGCGAAACGTAACAGACCGCCCCGCCGGGGGAAGGAGATCCCGATGGTCAGGGGACTGCATCCGCTGTCCGGAGGGATGTCGCTCGATGATGCTCATAACCGAAGTCGGGCGTCCTTTGGCGTTTCTTGAGCGCAGCGCACAGAGAAGGCCTCGTTCTCACGTTCAGGTGCACACAGGACACTGCAAAGTGACTTCGGGAGAGTTGACATTTTTGTTCTCGTTTCCGGCAAGCGTTAGAACTACGCCGAAAGTCAACCGCTCAGTCAGCAAGCACGGCACAACCCTCACTAAGCCCTGCCAGGCTCTTTCCCCTTTTATACTGCTGCCTAGTTCCTTACAGTAGTTTAGCAGCACTCAGAACGCGTCCACAAATCGGAAAAATTGCACTAAAAAGCACATCATCACTTTGAAACACTACACAAAAGCAATAAGTAAAAAAAAATCCTGCCTCAGGAAGAAAAACATCAGTAACAAGCAATTTTGAGGCTGATTCCCACGTTAGGGGCTTCGACTTAAGCCATCGGCGTTACCGTTGAGACTCCCCTTTTTGTAACGCACCTCAAAGGAATATTGTTGCAAAGCGAGGCTCCAGCGCAGGAGGCGGCCATATTTGGGAGAGATGGTCTGCAGCCATTGGAGAGGGCAGTGATCCGTTTCAATGATAAACCTCGAGCCGGCTAGGTAACATGACAATTTCTGAACGGCCCACACGATACACGCACACTCTTTCTCGGTGGCGCTATACGCCTGCTCACGACTCGTCAGCTTACGACTAGCATACAGGACGGGGTGTTCTACTTCTCCATTTTCCCGTTGGCACAGTACAACGCCCATGCCTCGCTCACTAGCATCACACTGAACAACGAACCCTTTTGTGTAGTCGGGCGATCGTAGCACAGGCTGGCTTGTTAGGGCGCTCTTTAGGGCGCTAAAAGCTCTTTCCTTTGTCTCATCCCAGACGACTGTTTGCGGCTCTGTCTTTCTTAGAGCATCCGTTAGGGGAGCCGCGATATCAGAGTACCTGGGGATGTACCTCTGATAGTAGCCGGCGACACCTAAGAACGACCGAATATCGGTCTTCGTGCGCGGTTGCGGGAAGTCTCGCACAGCGGCCACCTTTATTTCAGAGGGGCGGCGACGACCCCGACCAATCACGTGTCCGAGGTAGACAACCTCGGCCTGTGCTAACTGGCACTTGGGAGCCTTGACTGTCAAGCCCGCATCGCGCAGGCGGGTTAGCACTGCCCGCAAGTGCGCCATATGCTCAGGCCAGGATGCGGAGAATATCGCTACGTCGTCTAGATACGGTAAAGCGAATTCTTGCTGTCCCCGCAACACTTTATCCATGAGGCTTGAAAAGCAGTATGGCGCGTTCTTCAAACCAAAACTCAAAACTTTAGGACGGAATGTCCCCATTGGTGAAATGAACGCCGCATACCTACTAGCCTCTTCTGTAAGTGGAACCTGCCAATAACCCCTGACAAGATCTAGGGTGGAAATAAACTGAGCGCTACTCACTCTCTCAAGGCGCTCCTCGATGTTAGGGATCGGATAAATTTGATCCTTAGTGATGGAATTAAGCCTGCGGTAGTCGACGCAAGGACGAGGTTCCTTGCCCGGTACCTCAACTAAAATCAAAGGGGAGGTATAATCACTCTCACCCGCTTCAATAACACCGAGCTGTAGCATTTTCGTTACCTCAGCCTCCATAATATCGCTCTGGCGGGGTGACACCCGGTACGCCTTGGATCGTACTGGCTCTGGGGAGGCAAGTTCTATGTCATGAGTAAGGACAGAAGTCCTACCAGGCCTCTCAGAGAACAGACCTTGAAACTCTTGTAAGAGCTGGTGTAGTTCGGTTTTCTGCTCAGGCGACAGCGATGCTTTACTTATTAAGTCACTAATGACTTGATCGGTGTCTTTCCTGTTCGTCACTGAGCCTAGTCCCGGAAGCTCGACCGGAAGCTCTTCGGGAACGTTTACCATCATGCACACCACTGCTTCCCGTTGCTTATAGGGTTTGAGCAGATTACAGTGGTAAACTTGCTGTGCTTTCCGTTTTCCTGGCAGACTCACCACGTAGTTAACGTCCGACAGTTTTTGAACAATCCGTGCTGGGCCCTCCCACTGCACGTCGAGTTTGTTCTTTAGCGATGTGCGCAATATCATGACCTCATCGCCCACCTCAAAACGACGGGCCCTGGCTGTCCGATCATAATAAACCTTGGCCCTCTGCTGGGCCTCTGCCATTGCTTCACCTGACAACTCCTGTGCCCTTCTTAAGCGTTCGAGGAGCTTAAGCACGTACTCTACCACGACTGGGTCGTCGCCCCTGCCTTCCCATGATTCTCGAAGCATGCGAAGCGGAGATCGCAGCGAGCGACCGTACACCAGTTCAGCTGGCGAAAACCCCGTAGCCGCATGCGGCGCGGTCCTTAATGCAAACATCACTCCAGGCAGACACAGCTCCCAGTCAGTTTGATGTTCAAAACACAATGCTCTCAACACGCGCTTCATGACGGAGTGGAGCTTCTCAACGGAATTCGACTGGGGGTGGTGCACTGAGCTGTGTAACAGCTTTACCCCGCACCTTTCGAGAAAGGCTGTCGTCAAAGCGCTAGTAAACACTGTGCCCTGATCTGACTGGATTTCTGCAGGAAAACCAACTCGCGCAAATATGGACAGTAGTGCATTGACTATCTCAACTGAGCTGAGTTCTTTAAGCGGCACTGCTTCAGGGAACTTTGTCGCTGGGCAGATCACAGTCAAAATGTGTCGGTACCCCGTGGCTGTTACCGGCAGAGGTCCCACTGTATCAATAACGAGCCGTCTAAAAGGCTCCGTAATGATAGGTACCAACTTCAACGGCGCCCTCGATTTGTCCCCTGGCTTGCCCACCCGCTGACAGGTGTCGCATGTCTTCACAAAGTGGTCTGCGTCCCGAAAACACCCTGGCCAATAGTACTCTTGCAAGAGACGGTCCTTAGTTTTCTTAACTCCTAGGTGTCCGGACCACGAACCCCCATGCGACAAGCGCAACAGATCCTGACGATAGCATTGAGGCACGATCAGCTGATCGAACTCCACTCCCCTGCGGTCTAGATACTTCCGGTACAGGACCCCACCTCTTTCCACAAAGCGAGCATTTTTCTTGGCGATACCTTCCTTGACAATGCAGCGTATGTTTTCTAGGCTGCCATCCTTCTTTTGCTCGGCTATCAAAGCCGACCGGCTGACTTTTAGCAACCTGTTAAGTCCGTCTGACGTAGGCGCGATGAGCAAATCTGGAGACAGCTCTTCTAACTTTCCCGTGTCGGGATTTTCCTCTCCAGTATCTGGTGCCTTTAACGCTACAGGCTCAATTTTATTCAGTTCGGGCGTGCTCTGAATACCAGCTTGCTGCGCCTCTGACCCTTTCTCATCGTTCAACAACGTCGGCCCCGCAACTACCGCCTTTGCAGCGAGCTCCCGAACCTTCGATCTGGTTAAGGCCTGAACGCTAGCCTCACCAAACAAAAGCCCCTTCTCGCGCAGGAGGTGATCGGACCTGTTCGAAAATAAGTACGTGTACTGGGGGGGCAGCATAGATGACACTGCGGCCTCCGTCTCAAGTGCTCCGAAAGGTCCTTCAATAAGCACTTTTGCTACCGGCAGACACACGCTATGAGCTTCCACTGCTTGCTTGATCCATGCGCACTCGCCCGTGAACATATCGGGTTCTACGTAAGAGGGGTGAACTACATCCATTGTAGCTGCGGAATCGCGAAGCACTCGGCACTCTTTCCCGTTCACGAGGAGGTCTCGCATGTAAGGCTCGAGAAGCTTCATGTTCTCGTCAGTGCTGCATAAAGACAAAAACACGACTTTTGTTTTTGTTTCTGGACACTGCGCCGAAAAGTGACCCGGCTTCTGGCACGTATAACAAACGCGCGCTTGCCTCGTCTCGAACCGCTTTCTGCGTTCGGCTTCGGTTGCCGCCGTCTCCGTACGTTCGGTCGGACACTGCGCCGAAAAGTGACCCGGCTTCTGGCACGTATAACACACGCGCGCTTGCCTCGTCTCGAACCGCTTTCTCATGGGCGTGAACTTCGGCCTCTCAAACTTGGAGCCAAATTCACCCTTTTGACCGTCCTTAGCTCCACGAGCCCGACGCGTCACAAACTCCTCGGCTAGCTCAGCGGCTCGAGCCACCGTACTAACGTCTGGCCTATCCAAGACCCAGTACCGCACGTTCTCAGGTAACCGACTATAAAACTGTTCTAGCCCGAAACACTGCAGAACTTTCTCGTGGTCACCAAACGCTTTCTCTTCTTTGAGCCACTCCTGCATGTTTGATATAAGCCTGTACGCAAACTCTGTATATGACTCACTTTTGCCTTTCTCATTTTCCCGAAACTTCCGACGGAACGCCTCCGCTGACAGCCGGTACTTTTTTAGCAGACTCGATTTCACTTTGTCGAAATCCTCTGCCTCCTCTCTCTCCAAGCGAGCGACTACGTCGGCCGCCTCGCCGGGTAGCAAAGTGAGCAAGCGCTGTGGCCACGTTTCCCGAGAGAACCCCTGCTTCTCGCACGTTCGCTCAAAGTTAACCAGGAACAAACCAATGTCCTCTCCAAGCTTAAACGGCCGCATCAGGTCAGTCATTTTGAACAATACTCGTTCTCCTGCACCGTGTGCCTGACTTCCATTACGAGCGCGTTCCATCTCTAACTCGAGACGCTTCATTTCCAAAGCGTGTTGACGGTCGCGCTCTTCTTTTTCTTTCTCTTTTTGCTCTTTAAGTTCGCGCTCCTGTCTTTTTGCAGTCTCCCTCTCCTCAATGGTCTCAAGGCATTCCGACAGTTTGTCATCCTCAGCTTCTAACTCAAGAATAGCCCTTAGCAGTTCTGGTTTTCTGAGTTTGTCTGAGACATCCAGACCCAACTCTCTTGCAAGCTCCAGCAATTTCGGTTTGCGCAACGACTTCAAATCCATGGCTGCTCTGAATGCTGCTTTCTCTACTGCCTACTATTGTCTTGCCGCAAACTAACCCGGCAGCAACGACAACCACAATTACCAGCTCTGTTTCTGACACTAACAAAAGCCTGGCAAAACTCAGAAGAAGAAAGTCCCGCACTCACCAAACCTCGCAGCCAAGAATTCAGCGCAGTCGTTCCGCTGCAGGCAACCAGTCATCACACAGGGCTCGTTGCACTGCTCCCGGATGGTCGTTGTGCTGCTCAGCATACAGTCAACCGCATCTCTTCGCTGCTGGCCTCCGTTGTCGCGATCTCACCGCTGGCAACCAGTTGTTGGGGTCTCGGTGCTGACGCCCGTTATTGCCAATGGGTCGCAAGCCCCAAGGGTAGCGTTGGCCTGGCGGCCTGGGGCACTGGAAGCATCCGAAGGTCCCGGCAAAGCAAGAGAAGACTGGTAACAGAACAACTTGTTTATTCTAACATAGCAAAAGAGCGGCCGGTCAGGTCGACCGAAGTGGAGAGACGGGAGAGCACGTAACTCAACAGTACAAATCGGAGCCTCTCTCCTGGCGTCCGGGGGCAGCTGCTCTTATACTCTCGGCGTCGCGGGCCAGAAGGAAGGTCACGGGATGAGCCCACGCGACGGCGGAGCATGAGCCCACGACGGCGCGCACGGTCGAGCCGAGAGACATGGTGAGCCGAGTGTAGTGACGCATCGCCAACCCGCCGACGGACAGACCTCCTGGCACCTCACTTGGGGAGCTCCGCTCCCCGGCTGCCGCGCATTGACAAGCGTGGGCACACACACACACACGCACACACGAAGACACGTGGCACTGAAACACGCCTGGACACGCTTGGCGGGGAGGCGTTGCGGCGGCGTCGAACGGGCCAAAATGTCCGCCGCTTTGAACGAAGCCCCGGCGTCCGTTGCATCCGCGCCGGCATTACCGCGCGTTGTAGGCGAAACGTAACAGCATATATCTTCAGCGTGCACGACATGCAAGCTATTAACACACATATTCACACATTAGAGCCCTTCCTTTCTTGAAGAAAACAACTATCTGTGGCCTTTCCAGCACTGCTTTAGGAAACAGTTATCAACAACAACACAACTGTTGTTGTTTGCCGAGTTCGTCGCATCGCTTGATACGGGAAATCAAATTGGTGCTATATTCTTGGATTTTAGTAAGGCGTTCGATCTCGTCAGGCACCGCAAACTCATTTTGTTTATTACAAGGCATATGCCAACCTGTTAACCTGGTTAACTGGATTCGTTCCTACCTTTATGGTCGTAATCATTATGTACAAGTGAGTGACTGCGCGTCTGGAGTTCTGCCTCTAACATCAGGAGTCCCTCAAGGTAGCGTTTGGTACCTCTTCTTTTTTTAGTGTGCATAACTGACATTGTTACCTCCATAGATACGTCAAAAATAAGTATAAAGCTTTTTGTAGATGACTGCATACATTTTAAAACCATCATCACTCCCCGTGATCAACAATGTCTACAATCTAACCTCTGTGCCGTTTCCAAGTGGTGTAAGGATTGCTCTATGAAACGAACCAGTGACAAATCAGTCTTCATGGTCATTACACTAAAGAAATGCCCTCTTGATTACACGTATTCTCTCAATTGTCATTTGGCGGAAGTTGATGAATATAAGTATTTAGGTATTACCGTTACAAACCACTTAACATGGTCAAGTCATATTACTAAAACGTGCTCATCCGCTTCTAAAAAGCTCGGCTTCTTGAGGCACAGACTAAAGACAGCTCCATCAGAAATAAAACTACTGGCCTATAATGCATTTATAAGACATAAATTAGATTACCCTAGTGTCGTTTGGGGTCCATATCTCAGGAAAGCTATGAGGAAACTTGAGGTGGTGCAACGAAAAGCGGTCCGTTTTATGTTTAGTGCTTACCAGAGAAATCACTCGCAGTCAACGCTCATGGCTCGTAATAACACCCCTGTTTTACAACACCGAAGAGCAATTGTTAGGCTGAAATTTCTTCACTTACCAGAGAAATCACTCGCAGTCAACGCTCATGGCTCGTAATAACACCCCTGTTTTACAACACCGAAGAGAAATTGTTAGGCTGAAATTTCTTCACTCACTATATTTTAGTAAATTTAACATTAAACCTGAAACTTAACACACCAAATTTCTTGGCAAACTAGACACATACAGGCTCATACTCTTGAACTTTAATTTTCGCGAAGCAAATTTTTTCATGTATTCTTTTATTAATTGGAGCATAAAAGAATGGAATGCGTTACCATTGGACACATTTTGAGATGAGGATAATCCTGACATTGAGAGCTGTGTATCTCTCCCTGTGATCTTTGTTTTCCCCTTTCCCATTCCCCCGGTGTAGGGTAGCCAACCGGACGTTATTCTGGTTAACCTCCCTGCCTTATACTTTTCTCTTTCCTCCTCCCTGTGTATCTTTCTGCTTGTGACCACACGATACAAACTGTTTCTTTTTATATCGCGTATCTTGCGAAAACACCCGTGTGCTTAGATTTAGGTGCACGTTAAAGAACCGCAGGTGGTCGAAATTTCCGGAGTCCTCCACTACGGCGTGCCTCATAATCAGAAAGTGGTTTTGGCACGTAAAACCCCAAATTTTTTTTTTTTTTTTTTTATATCGCGTATCTGTTTAGTTGTGCTTTGCGCTTTTCCTCTATCCTGCTGACTTGTGATTATCACTATGTATTATGCCGGGTTTTACCACTTCGCTACGTTTCCTTTTTATTGATGAATTTCTTTTGTCAACTGCTTTTCTTACGCACCCTGCTTGGTCTTTCGACCACAGCATGCTGTAAATAAACAAATAAATAAATAAATAATACATGACTCGATGCAAGGAAGTATTTACGATTGCTTGATTATTCTTTATTTCAGTTGGCGTTTTACAGAAATGTAGTAAAACAGAAAATGCAAAACCTTACTGTGCCGCTACACCAGGAGAAATTTGTGCTTCAGCGCGGCTCGTTCTTGCGAAAAGAGAATTCGAGCCGTTGCGTCGTGGCGCCACCTCCAGGCGAAATCAAGCATCACAGGTCCACGACACGCACGTCAACGCTTTTTTCAGGGAGCACCGTTGCACATTTATTGACACAACCTATGTGCATAACTTTGAAATGTACACCGGAGAACGCCTAGAAACGTTCTCCGGTAAAAAAATTTGATGATGTCCAATAAAATAGAGCACCGCTTTATTCGGCTTCAAACAGATGTACCCAATGGGTTGCTATATGCTAAGATACCACTGATGCCGAGGTACACGTTAATGTAGAAAAGCAACGAACCACGTACTCAGCTTATTCGGATTTGCGCCTCGGCAGACATGAAATGCAAACGAATAGCGTCAGTTATATCTATGGGTTATCGAAGCCTTTGTCTCCAAGCGAATTTAGCTAAAGCATAACTTCTCGTCACAACTCCCTCGATTAACACCAATTGCTAAATATATCTGTTCAGGACGCACACATTCATGGGGTAAAAAAAAAAAAAAAGCTGGCTGCACGACGCTGGAAAAAGCACGCGCTTGTTGAATAATTGAAAAGCAAATAAACAAGATATTTGAAAAGAATGTTGCCTTTGCTCTTATCTTAAATGCAGTTATTCTTCCCGCCGAACTTGGCACAAAACGTAAACATGCGAACGGTGCAACGGCATCAGAGCCTTCATTTTCGAAAGACGTGCTTCTATTGTCGTGAAGCTCCTGCGTTTGTGACGCTCTTCATGACGCGCGGAAAAGCGCGCCAGGACTGCGCCCTCGTTTCTGCGCACAGCCAGGTACAGCTCCGGCTCCACAAAAACCTGGAAATCTCCCGTGCGTTAAACTCGAATAGTTTACGTCGCCTGATCAAAGAAAACGTATAAACATAAGTCACTTGCACCACAGTACTCGTGTAAATCATTTCGTCTTCCAGCGAAAAGAATGTTCGCCTTCAACAAACGACAATTGCGGAATATGTGCCAGAGTCAACGAGCCGTCGTTTAGGGAAGCATTACTTCATGTCACTACACTTCTTGTTTTATATTTGTCAGCCACACCAGAAATTCTATTCAATGCTAAACTGTTTTTGCTGTTTCCTCGGACTTTGCGCGTGCTGCTGTCTTGGTGAGCAGACAACTTGGGTCACTTACGTTATGTGGCAACTAAATGGACGAATATACAACTCACTGCTGGCTGCTGTTTTACCGAACAGACACATTGGTCCACTTAGGTTACGTTGCACTAAGTGGTCGAATATACAACTTCCTGCTGGCTGCTATCTTGCAGAGCAGACAACTTGGGACGCTGGGTATGTTCCCGAATACACAACTTAAACCACAAGGTTGGTTCCCTAATGGACAACTTGGACCACTGGGTATGCGCCTATTCCTGACCGATCCCCCAGAATCGGCATGTGTCACTGTAACACAAAGTCTATATTTATAAGCCCTAAATATGTTTAGATTACGTGTATGTGCATACACCTTTCATCTACATTTTTTCAACAAGAAGCCCCACACACCACCTTCGTCCTCGTGGCGCAGCTAGACAGCTAACAGCTACAGGCGCGAGGCTGTGTCTCGTGTCATTCGCCATTGCTTCCTTGCTAACTCAAACAAGCTTCCCGTCATTAGATTCCAACATTGAACTGGATCTACACGTTCTTATTAAACCCTGCAATAGGCACAAAAAGAGAGCCGTGCCGGGCAAGCTACTCACAGGCGGGAAGATTGCGCTTTTCAGGCTCCCGGCCGTATAAGTAACATGGAAAGAAAAACTTAAATAAATATTAAATTCTCGGGATTTACGCACGAAGACCCCGGCTCTGATTATGAGGCACGCCATAGCGGGGGCCTGCATATTAATTCTGACAAACTGGGGCTCCTTACCGTGCCTCCACTTGACGGCCCACGGGCGTTTTTGCATATCGCCCCGATCGAGATGCGGCCTCGGCAGCTGCAATTTGGTTCCGCACCTTCAGGCTTATCAGCGCAGAGCCATAGCCGCTCAGCCAACACGGCGGCTAAAAAACAAGAACTTGCCTTCATTTGTTATTTATTTGGGTTTTAAGACTTTAGAAAAGTTATCTTCGTTTGATTTATCTGGTTTACTACAGTCAATCAGAAAGGGCAGGAAAACATGCCGAAATTCACTAAAATATTCTTGACCTAACGAAGCCGGGAAAATATTTGCCGGACAGTTATGAAAAAAAAAAAAAAACACACACAGCAACGCGATACTGTAAGCCCAGGTTGAGTCGGTTTTAAGTGAATTACTAACGTATGCTAACTCATATATGTGCACTTCAGGTGTATACAGTCTTGTTGTGGTAAACGAGCAGACCAAGGACCATTAAGCAGGGAATCTGAATCGGCGTTGATGTAATGCGTCCTCCTGCAAACTTCCATTTGGTTTATTTGCACCGGTCCTGGTTATCAGTTATTTCACATCATTCCTCGGAGAAATGTGATAGCGTCTCGCTGCTGTAACAGTCCTTTTGCGCAAAGGTTCACTGAGGCCTCATATATGCCCGATCGACGTCAGACGTTTGTGGGATATGGGTCCTGCGAAAAGGCCGAATTTCAGCCCAGCTTTAGTTTGCAGACAACAAAGCAGTACAACAGTGTGTTGGCTGCATACAGTAGTATAACGAACAAATCTTTATATCAAGCGGCTGCTTAGGCTCAATTAAATACACAGTTTTCTTCCTGTCTTCCTTTTTTTATATCTAGCAAATACTGCAAACTTTTGACACCGGCGGTACACGGTGCGCCAACATTTAGAAGAAAAAGAAAAAAAGAAGAAAAAGAAAGAAATAAGAGTTATGTTTATATGAAGCCGGTATAAGTCCTTGTTTCAGTGCAAAGATAAAGTTCCATGGGTATTCTTCAACATGAGAACTGTATTGGAGATAGAAATGTGGTGCACAATTGAAAGACTCGCTGTGTGAACACAGATTCATTCTTTTCTACCACACATGGTTGGAGGTATACAACACACCGTGGTAGAACGCGTTTCTACGCGAACGTCTACACCATGTGTCGTTTGCGTTCGTTGTCTCCGGATATACAGATGCATCTACTGCCTGGCTTATCAAGACGAAAACAGACCATGCTGTGCCGTCTGTGGCTGTGGCTGTGGCCATGATGTGCCGTCTGTGACCATTTCTTATGCCTTCCTTCTTGAAATGGTCAACATCCCTACGTGCGACACATGCAGCTGTGAAGAGACGCTCACACGCGTTACCTGCGTCTGCCCGTGCTACAGTGCCGAAAGGTAAGTGATGTGCAGAATGATGGACCAATTGGACAATCGTCCACTATCAGAACTGAGAACTCTAGGCCAGTTCTCCCAAAGGACATTCACCCAGAAGGCCTTATTCGCGCTATAATGATTCCTGCGTTCTGTGGGGCTTCACGACATACTTTAAGGCCGCCTCTACTGCCTCACCCGTGCGGGGTAGGCAACTGGATCTACCTCTGGTTAACCTCCCTGCATTTCTTTACATCCTTTGTCTCTTTTCTGTCTCTCTACTAACATTTTTCCTGAACAACAATATTCCAAAACATTGAAGGCCTCATTGTTCTGTGATTGCTTTGCCATAACTCGTTCTTCTGTCTTGAGTCCCGTATAAGCTTCCAGCTCTCAGGACAAAGTAACAAGCTTCTACGCGTCAGCACTGGGTCACATTTTCTCGCATACCACCACTTCACTCGCGTCCGCTACACCGGCCGCTCGAAGCGAAGACGCTGTACCGAAGACCATTAACGGAACTTGAACGAACGATCCGCCGCCTGTACCTGTGTGCGAACGCTACCGAGTCTTCGAGTGCGGATGATAGTGTATTTATATAAGCAACACGACGGTCTGTAATTTTTTCCCTTTCTCGTCACAAAAGCGCCTTCATCGTGATGATTCTTTTCGTCTGGCCGAGTTATAGACTTTCGTATAGCAACGTCCGCAAACACAGGTTTCATGCAAGGCACCGCGTGCTAGCGTTTCTCAGCGGTGTGCGGAAGAGTGAAAAAGAAAAGGGAAATAGAAATAGCATGTCTAACTCAACAGCATGCAGTTGACAGCTCAAACACGAATAGTGCTCACTTGTGTAGTAACGAGGAGATTTTCTCCATGCAAACGGTAAGGAACACAAAAAAACAAAAGGACAAGCACGCTTTCGCCAGGTTTAGTATGCCAACGACCCTTCGCGATTGCAGTCGCATAATGAGACTGAGGAAGTGGGAAACAACGAAAAAAAAAAAACGCGAGGGGGGGGGGGGGGGCGCTGTCAGAAACACGACGCGCGCACACAGACGTTGGCGCGCCCAGTAAACGACCGGCACAGAAAACCATGCGCTACGTCGGTTACCGACAGCGCGCTTAGCCGCCATGAAGAACCGCCGAGACAACGCGAAAAATCTAAATCAAAACGAACCAGGGCTAAAAGAAGAGGCAAATAAGTCTCACCCGCAAGTGGAGTGCAAGAAGCATTGATGTCGTCGGTTCGCGAACAGCCAGCGCCAGCCACTTGTGCGAAGCTAGAGCGCGTGGCACAATGAGGCGAAATCTATTCAAAAAATCGCGTATCCCTAATGATCCCCCTAGACCACAGGCTCTGCCCGTGCAAGGCTTCTCTCCTTTGTGAACGTCACGTATTTAGGAGAATGGAGGGGCGATGGGCGACGGGAAACAAGGGAGCCCCGTCGGGTTAGCTGCGTATTTGTATACACACACAACGTGAGCGATTACGATGAGCCAGCCCGCGGAGGGGGTGTGCTCGCGCGCGGCAAAGCTCGGCCACTGCAATACGAGGAAGACTGAGAGGCTCTGGGTCGGTTCGAGAGTTGTTACAGGGGCGAATTCGGAGGCTGCAGGTGAAGTGTGGGAGGTGAAAAACAAGAGAATGGTGGAAGGATGTCATTAGAATAGAGCACGCCATCGAGTGAACGCGGTGTGCTTAGGTATACGTAAAGGAATGCAATCTTCTTCGCTGCGCATGCTGTGTAGGTTATCAGGCTTCTAGAGCTTACGAATGCAGTTTTATAACACCTTATAACTTTGTTGTAAAGACGTTCGACTGTACTTTACTGACCTTATGTAACGGTAACTGAAAGTATACGTGAAAAGCGCCGTTAAATTCGACGCTACCAATTCAAGGAACGGCGGTGCGCCCTATTTTAGGGATTAGGGGTGATGCAAGGGGAGGAGGGGTCATCTTATTACTCTATAGCATACTGAGCGTAAACCTTCATTTGCAAATAGGTGTATAAGTGCTCATCATGTGGCGCAACTCATGTTTATTCGTCGTTAAATACTGACCCTTCGCAACAAACAAGGAAATCACTGCATTCACAACTTAGCGACCTGCGATCGAAGCTCACAAATAACCGCGTAGGAACGCATGCACACACATCTCCCGATGTCTCCCGTTGCTTGCTGCATGGCGTGATGGAGTCAGAGTATGCAGGCGACTGGACCTTCTCGACTTTCTGCACAACCAGATCTTAACCAGCCTCCTCAACAGCAGCTTGAGCACAGGGCGAAAAACTCGCATCGGTGTCGGTCGCAGCGGGCCACGCCTTTAATTTTTTTTTTCAGAACAGGCGCTACGTCATCCGCGAGTGGTGACCGGTGGCCGTGGACCGAGGCTAACGCGAAACAATCAGCGCCCCACTCGGCTCATTTCCTCGAGCCCGGCTTGGCTCGCGGGGACCGCCGACGAGAAAGGCGGGGAGGGGGCCCCCTGGCAGCCAACGGCGAGAACTCGGAGCCGCACCGCCGGAGGTAAAAAGCGGGAGACCCCGAAGGTGTCGCGAGCCATTTAAACATTGATTGTCCATAAATCAGGCCCGAGAAAATCTCCTCCCAGCAGTGCGGCACCCATCAGAGCGAGGAAAGGGTTGTAATGTGCCTCGGGGAACAAGGGAGCGCGCTGCTTCCCCGCGGTCGTTTCGTTCGAAGCCATCCTTCGTCCGTGTAAAGCCAGCAGTGTTCGAGGCGACGCACCAGAAACAACGGGTTAAATAAAACACGTTAAAGCTGCTCGATGAAGAAATGGGGACGGCCAGAACAGGGTCCAACTCACGGTCGGCACTGGCTCAAAGCAGCGTATACCTGCAGACGCTCGACTCTCCTTCTAGTTTCAGCTTATGCTCGAGCAGCGAGCACCAAAACCGCAACCCTGCGTGGAGTCTATAATTGAAGGTGTCATGTATGCTCGAGGCCTTACCTATGCTCGGAGCACGAAGCGGGGACTGCGTAATAGCTCCCTCGAGCATAAACCAAGGTCTCGCTATACGGGACATCGACGACGCATTGAGCCTGTGGCGCCAGGATCGCAGGGGATATGGTTGGCGACACCACAGAGAAAAGAGCGGCTTCGTTCGTTGTGTATACGGATGCGCGGGGTTCCTTCGCAAACGTGCGCAGTACTAAAAGAGTTGCGACCGCTCCCAGCATTCTCTGCGGAGGGTCCACGGCGAGTGCGGGACCGAGCGGGAGCGTTAAGGCGGCTCGTAAAAAAGCGAACACCGGGATTCAACTTCTCCCGGCGGCCTAACCCCGGAGCTTAGACCGACATAATTCGACTCGGACGGCTGTCTCATCCCGGCGAAAGGCTGAAGTCTGTGCACGGGAACGGGACCACCGCGGCTGCCAGCTGTAATTGTGTCGCGAAAAATATGATGAAGGTGGCCGAACCCAAGCCCACTGAAAGAGGGAAGGAAAGGCGGGCGAGGAGGAGGGGGTTGACGCTCTCAGTTCGTTTTCTGAAGTCGATCTCACGCGATAGGAGCGTTGCACCTCCTCACCCATGGAGTGTACGCGCGTCGCCTTCTCAAGCCTCGCCTACACACGAGGTCTTTGTTAATCATGACTGTAAGGACTAGTTCCTTTGTGTTGCGGCAACTCGGGACGGTTTAGCATGTCTCCCCTTCCTGGTATATTCTCAGCGGAAAACTATTAACCCGGCATTTAAACGCGGTTCGCACGCGACCTTATTGTGGGTACGCGCTCTGAAAAGAAAAGAAAAAGGAAATTGTTTATTTTTTAATATGTAGTTACGGTGTGGACCCCTGAAAAGGCGCATAGCGAAATACCGGATATACCAAATCTGCGAATATGACAAAGAAGCAAGCCTTTTACACGACTGAAATGAAAAAAAAAAATATCACTTGAAGCCGAGCATGAGCATTGTGCCGCCTCTTGCAGCCTAAGTATAGCATTCGAAGTTTTATGACCGATAATATAAAGACGTATGGATTGCTGGTATGGGAGCCTACTTCGAATGCACCCGAGGTTATAAATCTGACATCTCGGAGTCGCTCAGGTAAGTGCCACGCGCGTCTTGCCTCCCAAAAGTGGTAAAGTTCTGCAAGAAAAGCTTGAGGCCCGCATTCGCAACTCTATATGACTGTTCGTAAGAACAGATGCCAGCAAGTCACAATGTTGGACACACTCCGAAGGCGGCCGGACAACGGCGAAGGGTGTTTACGAACGAAACACTTTGTGAACTTGGCCCTGTGAGGGACGTAAAAAATTTGCCCTAATCGAGTTTCAGCTCACTTTGACACAATGCCAAATTCTTTCCACTGAAATCCACATGAAGAGATGGGGACAGAAGGCGCAATGTAACGACTAGTCTAAGCGCGTCACAGGTATCGTCATTTTTGTAATACATTCACGGGGCCCCTCTCTCCTCCCTTCCCACCCACTCTATATTCAGAAGGAAAGGTCTTTCAAAATAAATCTACTCGCTTCAATTAAAGTAACACTTTTGATTCCGCCCTGATGAGGGATAGAGATAAAGGAAGGAGATGAAAGGTTTACGTAGCTCAACCAGACGAGCGTCCGGTTTGCTACCCTTCACTGGGAGTGAGGGAAAGGGGTAATGAAAATAGGTAAAGAGAGAGAGAAATCACTGCGCGCACGAACTTTTGTGAAGCAAATGGCGCGACGGAGTATACTCTTGAGAAATGGGAGAGAAGGAGAATGCTCTTGCTCACGCACACAAGACAGTACGGGGAGCGCAAAGAAAAGAGCTGGCCTCGAGGAAAGTGCGGAAGGTCGCGCTCAGTCCGTTCCACTCCCGTGCAAACATGCTTTTCCCATTTTACCTCGATATTCGCTGCTCTGTCCGTTGGTTCCGCGTTTCGCAACGTCTGTGTCCTGCTGCGTATCCACGCGCGAACACGCGCCCACTAAGGCGAAGCAGTTACGCAAGGAATGACAAGAGTGCGACATAGACGTCGGAGAGAGAGAGAGAGAGAGAAGAACAACAAGAGAATTGTCCAAAATATCATGCCACATCTCGGGCAGACAGTCGCGGAAACGAGCGTTGTATAGGCGACGAACAAAATAAAATAAAATAAAATAAAATAAAATAACATAAGATATTGCGAAAAATAAGCAGGACGCAGCGAGGCAGCTCGTTCCGCGCGGGCCAGATTAACGAATCGGCCGGACAAGAGGGAACCGCGAACCGACACGCGCTTGAGCCGCCCTCTCCAGCGCGCACGCCGAGAACAAGGCAATCCTTGAACATCGGGCTCGAGATTCCTTCCTCGCGCCCTCCTGCATCGCTCTCTTTCCGCAATTCTTGCGCTGCGTGGACACACGGAGACTCGCATAGCGTTAGCTGTTGCCCGGAGTGTCGTTTTACGAATTTTCGCGCTCCCATCGCTCCAGGCACGCAGTCCACCTCTTTTTTTCTGGTTGCTTGTGTCGCTTTTTTTGCCCCCAAGGAGTTCCTTGTCCCCGCAGCGCCTTATTTTACGGGCCAAAAACCGCGTTTAATCACCTCCTCGCTCCCTATCTCGACAACACGCCAGCTTGCATCTGGCTTCACTCGCTTCTTTCAATTCATGTCAAAAATCGAAGGCCTATTCCACCTCCTTTCCTTGCTTGCTAGCATGCTTGTTACAGCCACGTCTCTTTCTTTCTCTCCTTCTTTATTTCTTTCCTTCTTTCCTTCCTTCCTTCTTTCTTTCTTTCTTTCTTTGAAATATCTGAATCATTTCTTTCCTGACCTCTTCCTACATACGACGAGTTTCTATGCGCGTTGCCACGGACGGCGTGCTTTCTTTTTGTTCACGTTTTCTTTTTTTTTCCTTATCATTTTGCAGCCCTTTCGTTGTCTTCGACCACCGCGCAATCGGGAGCGCAGATCGTGTGACGCTGAGGTGCACGCATATATACGTATACGCGGCCGCTGTACCTCGTCGGCGCGTAGCACGTGCGACCGTGTCCGGATTATGCGACCGGTTGCGACATGCGCGTCGACTTCAGATCCCTTATCGAGGAGCTCGCGTGCGTCTCCCCTCCTGCCGCTGGGTTGATTTTCATTTCTTTCTTGTTTGTTTACGCACTCGTCGGTCTCGCGTTGGGAAAATCGAGGGGAAGAAGCCCATCTCAACTTCACTGCAGTTCGAGTCGGTTGTCGATGTCGGCGGCGGCAGGAGCAATTTTATGTCGTGCCCCTGCATTACGCGTTTGATATCGCTAATGCGACCGATATCGGGAATTCAGATTTCGCGCGGTCGCATACTTTTTACTGTGGGACGTGCTGCTGCCGCAAGGGTATGAATAACGAAATAAAAAAAAAAAAGATTCGCTCACGCAGGCGACAGGAATGCGCCGCGAGCACCATTACGCTATATGCTGTAACGATAGCAAGCAATCGCTTCTGCTAAGTTAGCGAGATAATAGAGACTATAGAAAAAATAGTTGAGATCAGATGAGAGTTATACCATGGCGAGAATTCACAAAGCGTTTTACTAATAAAACTTCTCTGTTTTGTGGCCGGCCGCCTTCACTAATGTTATGTTGTTGAATGTACCGACTGGCCAGCGATGCGTTCTTCTCAACAGCGATTGTACATAAAGTGCGTTCTTAAAACGTGTTTCAGATGCGGTCTGCTTTCCTGCAGCAGACGAAAAGAATTAAACTCGTAAATCGATTCGAACGCACCAAGAAAGCTTTTGTACGAGTCAAGGTAAACATTTTCTCTCTGGATTATTCTTTTACTTTTCTGTGTGAGAGTTCACTTTTCGAACACAGAAATGTTCAGAACAATTTTGATGGAAATTGGAAGTTTTGGAAAAGCTTGTTATCCATAACTCGCACCGTGTTACTCGATCTGAATGTCAGCTTGCAACGTTCATTATTGGCCTTTGTAACCACGCTCTTGCGCTGAACATTAACACGCCTCCATAGTAAAACGTATGGGATGACCAATGGCTGGCTGTAATAGCAACCGAAATGGCAACTGACTGCAATATCAACAACTTGGCAGAACCAAAGAATGATATAAGTGCTCGTTGGCTGTGACCAGTATGCAAACACATGAAGGACTTTAATCAAATACCTGGCCGGTTTACAATTAGGCACTTAATTTGCTGCAACTACTAAATGCTCGCCTCAATGCTCGCCTCGGGCGTGAAAGATGCCTTGGCTTGTCATACCCTGCGCGAGTGGTTAAATCCGGTAACACGAGGATAATTTCAAGTAAGGAAGGCGGGGGGTAATTGGCTTTCAGCCGAATAAAACAGTCAGATTTCAACGTCCTGTTGACGGAGGAGGAAAAGTAGATTTTAATGAACAGAAAGGAGGAGAGGTGGGCCTGGAGATCGTGTCTCTAGCCTGCTACTCCTCACTGGGGTAAGGGTAAGTGGGAAATACAGGGAAGGGCAGGTGGCAGGTGATTATGTTATGGTACAATGAGCTACTATATACACATTTCCCAATGCGTTGATGCGCGCTGTAGACACAATACACACAAGAGTAATCTTGTCCACACAAAAAGTTATCGCGCAAACACATTTCGCACTGTCTGCACGTCTCACAGGTTCTAGAAGCGATCGTCTAAACCAGTCTCACGTAGAAAGTTCAAGAGTGCCATAAAGCCCTGTTGACGGAATATGTGTGGCGGCTTTGAAGTGGATAGGAACTGGCTTTCGTTGCTACCAATGAGATGCAGAATAAATACATTCCTTAAACGGTTCCGAGTAAACGTGGCAAGTGCTTGAAATTGATAGAAAGGCATCTGCTGGAGCCCACTGGGTTCTTTCCTTGTCGTGTGTAGTTGTGATTCACTTTCTTGGACCAACTAAATGTAATCGTGCAAAATAGGAAGAGGTACAAAGTTTCGTGCCTGTTGTCAGAACTTTTCATCGCATAACTGGTGCAGATGAGCCCTAAACCGACACCTCTAAACAATTCTAGCCAAAACTGCACACGAATGGGCCCTGCACGGCAAGTCCTAACTGTGTCCACGCACAAAAACACATCACTGGACGGACGAAGTTCATAAATGGGAAATAAATAAATAATGTGTCTTGCTTGAAGAATGCAGCTACGGCTCCGCCATTCACTTCAGTACCATCTAGGTAGGGCACATTGAACAACTGTAAAGGAAAGGGTTCACTGCAAGCATTAGAATCAGAGGTAGCTCACTCAGTCTGAATTAAGACTTAGCGCAGACACCTTTTGTTGCTGGAAAATTTACATAGGTATACGCCGTAAACCAAGATAAAAGCGTTGTTCTGAGAGTCGCATTTCAATTTATGCAGCTGGTTTTATTCTATCGTTGAACGGGGAGTGCGCATACGTTGCGAAGTACAAACCGACTGCGGGCAGAGTGCATCCGCAGCTTTTGATCAAGTTGTCAGTAATATTAGGCCATTTATCTTCGGAATGACGTCATTAGTGGAAAAAGATAAGAGAGGAATATTTCGAGCTTCACGTCGTATTCTATTCTTCACATTTTTTTTTATGCATATACACGATCCATGCATGCCACAGTTATTCTTCCCGCGTAAATAATACGGCGTGCAATACCAATTCCTAACCCCTGTGCAAGGAACCAAACACACATTAATTGCATGTGTCGTGAGCGGGGCTCACTGCCAAACCAAGCACGCTCGTTTCAGCGCTCAGGAATGGCGACGTTATTTATGTCGAAGTTTACTCGTAAATTACCGCCGCATCCACTTCCTTGCCCATCGTCTTCGCGCCCATCCCAGCCCATCCCTCTAAGCATTCTGATCGCTCTGTTTCGTCCTGGAAAGTCACAGGCAATTCTATTTTTTTCAAATACCGCATGAACCAAGCATTCAAGCACCAAGCAAACATATACCCCGTAACCCTTTCGCCTCACGCTCAATCCTCCGTTATCACGCAGGCTTTCGCCCTTCACTCAGTGGCGGCTGTTGTCGACTGTATTCCTTCTCGAAATGCTGTCGGCATTCCATGTAAGGAAGCTCTGCCACAGATTGAAAAAAACAAAAACAAAGTTGAAGCCGTAGGTTGAAAAGAGAATCCATTCCACACATCCACACAAGACCCCGTCTGGGATTCGAATCTGTGCCCGCAAAATGTACACCGAGTGGGCAGCAGCATCGTCATAAAGGCTATCAACCTATCAATACTATATATAGGGTGCACGCGAAGCGACCGCGTCTATCACAGGCTTCACAGGCGACTCAAGGCAATCGGAAAATGTTTCTGAGGTTAGATCAACTGTGAGCCGTCAGGCACGCCGAGGAAGCCGCCCGAGTCCAAGGACTCGAGGCCATCATCTAGGCTGGGGTGCTTACGGCCCCACCCCGCCGAAATCGCCGGACATTTGCTCATGATTCACTCATGATTGCGTTGCGCTGAGTTTTGCACCGACAAAAAGATGACGAAGAAGGGAAGAAGGAAACGGACGGACGACGCGCTCGTTCATTCACAAAGAACACGTTCATTCACAAAGTGAGAAAGGGAAGGAGGGGAGGGACACTGACATGTCATGCGGCAGCGTGATAGCCAGAACCGCAGAATTCAATTGCCCCCATTCCATCCTGCGAACCTGATTTTGGCTTCTGTAAGCGTGTTATAGGGAGTGCTTATACGCAATGGTATGAGGTTATTGCCAGGGGTATATAAATCTAAAAGTACAGAATAACACCATGTGTTTCGTGATTCGGCCACGAGATAGACTAAGCGAGAAGGAGGGATTAAACTTTATTGCTGCCTAGGCGATGGGTTGTGAGCACGTAGCCTGGCCTGAGGCCATCTGCAAGTTCGCTGACAAGCCTTACGTTTATTTTGGCGCTATCGTTACGCGATTTGCACAGTGCATGGTATAAAGGAATGGCGTGTTTTGCCCATTGCATGCAGCGTCGTTTGAAGTTAGTGCACACCGTAACTAAGACTTGTGAATCCGACCAGGGCATGGGTATTGAGAGAGAGAGTGAGAGAGAGAGCGAGAGAGGGGGGTTCTCACGTATAAAGCTGTTTGTAGGAGCAGCTGCCAGCCTGTTGTGATGGTACATAAAATTACCAAAGGCGACCGGCCAATGGCAAAGAAAACGTACGACAAGCTTTGTGAATGTGACTCGAGATATTAAAGCGATGCTTTAAGGATTTTAAACCGAATAACGTTAACAGTATTTTGGGCCCCTGGTTTGAAATAAAATAAGATTTCACGCATGGTGTCTCTCCTTAGATATATAACTGAGACGTTTAAACAAAATTTCCCTTAATGAAGGTTCCAACAAATGCGTTGGGATCGCCCCGTTCTTTCTTTCTTTCTTTCTTTCTTTCTTTCTTTCTTTCTTTCTTTCTTTCTTTCTTTCTTTCTTTCTTTCTTTCTTTCTTTCTTTCTTTCTTTCTTTCTTTCTTTCTTAACATTATTATATTTAAGAATGCGTGCCGTGAACAATTCATCACGGCATCATGGAAAACGCTGAACGGAGAATAGTGCCATTTCGCAACAAGATTGTGCTCGTCATTGTGGCTAAAAGTACACAGTTGGTCTCCCTATACATCATGATGAGAATTAACTCAAGTTGCGCTTCTCGGACCGTGTGGTACAATGCTCGCGAAAAGGCTGCGAACTGGCGCGGCGAGTCCCGTAGCAGTCTTTGCGCGCACGGACTTAGCCCCTATATAGTCACCTCAGAGGCGCTCAAATCCTGTGCCCAAAAGCAGGGCAGACAGAAAAAAAGAAAAAGAGAGAGCTTAGAGAGTCAGATGCAACTGCATGCGTCTGTCTTCAGCTAGTCGCACGAAACATCTTCAGCTGGGTAAACCAGGATCCCAAGCACGGGGCGGATGTCTACACTGCGCTGCCTTGCTGCCGTTTTTTCTTCATTGAAAAGTTCTAAAAGCAACCGTATGGGTAAACATAACAATGAGAAAAAAATAATGAAAGAGAGCAAGCACGGCCCGCGGAAGCACGCCGAGAAGCGACGTGTGCGAGAACGCAGCGTGCAAAAAAAAAGAAAAAAAAAAGAAGCCGGATCATAGCAAAGGGCGACCGCGCACGGCTTCTCCATAAATCTCGAAGTGCGCATCTTGAAACCGTTTTAGTTGGCAGCGGGAGAGCAGAGCGCGCGCTTGGAAAGCACGCGGCGGCGCTTGATTTTTTAAGAGCCAACAGGCCGCGCGGCCGCTTCGAATTCTTGACGTTCTCCCCACCACACGTGCAGCAGGTACCAAAGGCAATAAGAAAAATAAGATAGCGAGAAGACGGAAAGCACCTTTCTTTCTTCCCGCCTCGTTTTGTTCTTTTTGGTCCCTCTTAAAATTTTTTTCAGGAGAAGCGCAAACGATGTCAAAAGATACGTTTTCAGCCCTGATGTTTAACTGCACGTAAGGTTCCCTTCTGGACCCGCTTTATATGCGAGAGAACGCAAATTTGCAGCCCCTGCTTTGTATGTCCAAGGTGGGTTGGCGGGGCCGCCTTTGAAACTCGGCGCAAACGCGGCCGCGCACCACGTGACGTCGACGTCGGTTCGTGAGTGCGCGTAGCGCCTGTGCACGTTCCGAAGGTACAGGCGTCTGTATATATAATTATAGTTACATCTGTATATATAATAGTCTATGATATAGTAAAAGCACCCGCCGTGGTTGCTCAGTGGCTATGGTGTTGGGCTGCTGAGCACGAGGTCGCGGGATCGAATCCCGGCCACGGCGGCCGCATTTCGATGGGGCCGAAATGCGAAAACACCCGTGTACTTAGATTTAGGTGCACGTTAAAGAACCCCAGGTGGTCGAAATTTCCGGAGTCCTCCACGACGGCGTGCCTCATAATCAGAAAGTGGTTTTGGCACGTAAAACCCCATAATTTAATTCTTTTTATATAGTAAAAGCAGCAGAATAATTATATACTGATCCGTACAGCACCCAGAGCAGCCATGCTAACTCCATTCAAAGTAGCGAGTAGCAGGACAGAGAGGCTCGTTCCATAACAAGAGATGAATTTAGAAGGACCTTGCGAGGCATGAAACGGGGAAAAGCGGCAGGGAAACATGTAATAACAGTCGAATTAATCAAAGATGATGGATGTACGCTTGAAAAGCTTGCGGTCCTTTATACGCACTGCCTCACGACTTCAAGCTTACCATAGAGCTGGAAGAATTCCAACATTATACTATTACAATGACAATGATGTTTATTTGCATCAGTACATGACGCGAGGGGCATGCAGAAAAAGCTGCCACATGGACAGCTTGACGAAGCCGCAGGCCCCCGCATTGGCGTTTGCGCGGCATTAGCGAGCACAAAGGTAGTACATCATTGTTTACAAATGTCCTTTACACAAAAATTTAGCATCGCGAACCATGCGAAGCAAATGAAGAAGAAGACGGAAAAAAGAAAAAAAAAAGAGGTGTGCTCTAACAGGTCATAGTAAAAAACATCTCTAACCAATAAGGATAAAAAAACAATGATAGGCACAACGGTATCGCAACTGTTCAAAAAAAAAAAAAAAAAAAAAAACACGAGGGTGAGAAAGATATAATCATAACACAAGCTGTACCAATAACATTTCTCATACAGACTAAACAAATGAAAAACCAAGAATATAAGCTATACAATGGGACTAGTTGGTTTTTATTTCTTGTTTGTACGCTCTACAGAGTCGATAATCGTACATACTAGCAATTGGCATTACATTGTATTTTATGAAAAATTCACGTGTATGAACATATTTTGGAACATATTCTACGACTCGCAGGAATTTTTTTTGGAGTACATAAAGTTTTTCCAAATTTCCCTGTGTGGTAGTAGCCAAAACTAAGTGACAGTAGTTTAGACTAGAAAGAAACAATATGTTGAAAAACAGCATCATTGTTTTTGTTGGCAGTATATGACGGTTACGGTAAGCAAGCCCGATTGTTTGAGATAATTTTGTCGCCAAGGAATTTACATGCATATCCCAAGATAAGTTTTAAGTACGGAACTATATCGATAGGCGTTGAATTTAGTAATATAGGCATATTAATCATTACGCTTTTATTTTTGCTTCGAAAAATTATTCCTTTTGTTTTGTTTGTGTTTATTTTAAGACAATTTTTACGTGTCCATTCATGCAATCTTTGAAGTATTAAGTTTGCTTCCTCAACTAATTCATCCGCCGACTTTCTTATCAGGAATATGCTAGTATCATCGGCGTAAATTATATAGTTCGCCTTGATACTGATACTAATGATATCATTAATATATAAATTAAAGAGGAAAGGGCCCAAAATACTGCTTTGTGGCACGCCACAAAAAACGGGCAGTGGACTAGAGAGTTCATCATTAATACCGACCGTTTGCTTGCGGTGTTCAGATAACATGTGATGAGGGATGCAGCCTTCCCGCGGTAGACATAACGTAGGAGTTTCCTAATAAGAAGTGAATGATTGACACAATCAAATGCTTTTGTAAAATCGACTAACAACCCCAAAATCAGTTTTCCCTCATTAATTGCCCTTGAAATTAACTCTTTCTGAGCAAGTAAGGCACACTCCGTGCTGAGGCCTTTGCGAAAGCCAAATTGCCATTCATTTAGATGTTTATGTTTTTGCTCAAAATCCATAAGCCGATTTAAAATTATTTTTTCAAGTACCTTCGAGAACATAGGGAGAATTGATATTGGACGATAGTTGCTCATGTCATTTCTGTCACCTTTTTTTATAAAGGACACTAATGCGTGCTTCTTGAATTTTACTGGGAAAAATAACTTGACTGAGACAAAGGTTGAAAATATATGCAATGCATGGAGCCAGAATATCAACAACGTATTTTAAAAGTTTTATCTGTAACCCGTCCATATCTTTCGCACTGCTGCTGTTTAGATTTTTAATTATGTGGCTTACTTTGTTTTCATCTACAGGTTTTTAACACATAAAAGAGAGACAAGGAATCGAAGAATTAGAAGACCATTAGCTTGTTTTCAGTATCGTACATAATATTCATCAAAATAATTTTTAATACAATCAGGGCAACACTTGACTACAATCAACCAAAAGAACCGGATAGCAATGGAAAGGGATATTCTACAATGAATCACGTCCATGTCATTGTTCAGGTAATTGAGAAATCTGAGGAGTACGCAACCAAACTCTCTAAATGGCTTTCTTAGATTATGAAATAACATTTGATTCGGCAAAGATACGAGCAGTCATAGAGGTATTGCGCAAACAAGGACTACAGGAGGCACACGTGAATAGCAGGGGAAATATCTGCAAAAATTCCACAGCTATCTCCGTTCTCCGCAAGAAAAGTAGAAAGATACCTATCAAGAAATTAATAAGGCATGGACGCAAACTCTCAAATGCTATCCACTGCACGTTTAGAAGTATTGAAGTTGTTAGACTGGGAAGGATTAGGAGTGAGGATCAACGACGAATATCTCAGCGACCTTCGGTTTGCAGATGAGATTGACCTGTTCGGCGACACTGGAGACGGATTGCAACAGATGATTGAGGCTCTTAACCAAGAAAGTGGTAGAGCTGGGTTGAAGATTATTATGCAGAAGACAAAGATGATGTTCAATAACCTGGTAAGGCAACAAGAATTCGGTATCACCAGTCAGCCTCTATAGAGTCTGCACAAGATACGTTTATCTAGGCCTTACTCACGGGGGACCCTGATCATGAGAAGGGCGTTTACAGAAAAATAAAATTGGGTTGGAGCGCATACGGCAATAGGGCAGACAATAACAAATACTGACTGCGCCCCCCCCCCCTTTACCACTGTCGTTGAAAAGAAAAGTGTACAGTCACTGCGTTCTACTGGTGCTTACATATGGGGTAGAAACTTGGAGTTTAGCAAATAAGTTAGTGAAATTACCTCTGGTTAAGGACCACGCAAAGAGCGATGAAACGAAAATTGTTAGGCGTAACGTTCAGAGAGAGACGATTCGGCAAGCATTGTTATTAGAAATTTGCTCTGAGCACACACCTTATGACGGATACTTACAAATGCATAATGATTAGTTACTTAATCTTTCAATGGCTTCCAGTGCATTGCAGCGTCACCGGGAATGACCACGCTGACGAAGCCACCCGATCTGCACATGAAAGTGGTCAACGTGTCTTGATTTTGCTTTCGCGAACAGATGCTGCGGCTGGGCTGCGATCGATGTCCCGTGAATATACTTTGCCCCTGTGGAACTCTAACCTTTTCACCATGTGTCGTTTGCGTTCGTTGTCTCCGGATATACGGATGCGTCTACCACCTGGGTTACCACGACGTGAACAGACCGTGCTGTACCGTCTGTGGCTAGGCTTAGAAGTATTGAAGTTGTTAGACTGGGAAGGATTAGGAGTGAGGATCAACGACGAATATCTCAGCGACCTTCGGTTTGCAGATGAGATTGACCTGTTCGGCGATACTGGAGACGGATTGCAACAGATGATTGAGGCTCTTAACCAAGAAAGTGGTAGTGCTGGGTTGAAGATTATTATGCAGAAGACAAAGATGATGTTCAATAACCTGGCATTTACCAACTCATATGCCTTCCTTATTGGAATAGTCAACAGACTCACGTGCGATACATGCAGCAGTAATCAGACGCTCGCACATGTTATCTGTGTCTGCCCGCGATATAGCTCCCAGAGACAAGTGATGGGCAGAGTACCGGACCAGTTGGACAATCGGTCACTGGTACGGGGGGGGGTTCTACGTCGGCGGCGGCTCCGTATGGCGCGGCCGCACAGGCCCTATCTTGAAAGCGATCTGCGATCGGGACAGAGTGAGCCGAGTGCGGATAGCTTCATGTGTGCTGTGTTCTCGCCGCTTAGTTCGCGTTGAAGCGACAGACTGCACGAAGGTCAATTCGCTGGCTGCTGATGCCGCACTTTCTCCGAGGGTTTTGACAGCGAGTGTGCGCGGTCATCGAGTGAGATGTGTTCATGTTTTCTTGTGCGCGTGTGACACCATGATGGTTAATTTAGTTAGCAGGCGAATCTTTACAAGTTTACACGGCTGATAAGACTACTATACTTCGTCTATTTGTCTACTAATTTGCTATCGCAATCGATGCTTCACCTTTCGGGCGAAACTGGGACTTCTTTGGTACGTTGGCGGGGCTTACACCCACCGAAGATCTATCGCGCTCAAATCCACTCGCGAGGGGAATGTCGCGGACGGATCTCGTTGCCGCGGGGCTTCCGGGGCGGAAACCCCGGAGTCTCAGCGAGTCTCCTGCGCCGGCGTTGCGGGCACCCCGTGCGCACAGGAGAGACGCTCCGGGGCCGCCGCGCTGCGGTGGGTCCGAACGGGCGCTTCATCCCGTGGGTGCGCCCGCAGTCCTTTGGGCCCGCCGTCTATTTCGGGTATCGCTCATTACAGGGCCGGCGAGAGGCAATTAGCCCAGGCGAAGTGCAGACTACCCCGGTTTGCGATCCGCCCTACGATACACACACGTGCCAGAGTACTCCCTCCCCTTCGTTTCTCTTTCTCCCTCGCTCCAGCATACGCGCACACGAGCATGTACGCAAGAGATACAAAAGTATAGAAGAGTGGGGTAGCATGTACAGGCGGCGCGAATGGGGAGCAGTGGGGGCGGATGAAGAGAAGGGGGTGGTGTCTGAACTGTACGCGGATCGCAGTTGACGCGCGTTTGGCGCAATGCACGGGAGCATGAACGCTAGCCGAGATATGCATCTCTGGCCGCGGCAGGCGAAGGAACAGAAAGAGGAGGGATGCGGCGGGCTCGCCCCGGCTGGACCGACGCGAGAAGCTCGCAAAGAGGTGGAGACAAGAGGCGGGCGGGGGTGTATGCCTGCAACACCTCGTGAACACAACTACGAAGTCTAACGAGACAGCGAGCTGGCCCAGTGTGTGAGGCCCACGCTTTTCTTCGAGGCACGCGTGCGCTTATGGCCAAGGTTGAAAATTCTCACCTTGAGAATGTTGTTAGTAGGAAGATGGAAACGTTACAGAAACTGACACGAAGCCTCGTCACAACACCTGACAAATTCAACGAGACTTAACTGGAAGTAATCATGCGGCACTGAGACAAGTCAAGAGAAAAGATCGAGCTTTATAAATACCAAGTTTTACTCGGCTGCTGTTATTTGCAGAATCCAGAAACAGATAACGGGCACAAGCAAATAGGACAACGAGCAGGATGCGGCATGAGCGTTTGATAAGTACTGCAGGGTGGCAACAACGTGTGCGCTTTTTTGTTTGTTTTGTTTTGTCACTAATCTAACACCAGTAAAAGAAATCCGAAGTAATCTTAAGATTGTTTTTCTTGTAGTTCTCTGTAGTCTACAGTGCACAACGCGAACTCTTCTACTTGTGGGAGCCAACAAAGTCTTCTTCAGCCACTCCCTTCAACTCGCATACTATGAATCCTAACAGGCGCTTCGTCGCAGGCAGCTACACCGCAGCACAGGTAAGTAATGCGGCCAAACGTCACGTGAGGGATGTCGCATTTGTTTTGCTCCTGCCTGCCAGGTCAATAAGGATGCAGGGACAAGCTCGTAATATTTTACGTGGTCGAGACGTGACTTACGTATACATGTAAAAGGTTGCCGCCATTGAAGGTCAAGCAATACGAAATTATAGGTGCCTGAACTCAATGTTTAATGTGTGGCGCGCGCGCGTGTCCGTGTATGCGGGTGTGTGTGTGTGTGTGTGTTTGTGTGCGTGTGTGTGTTTGTGTGATAGGGAAACAGAAAAAATAAAGAGAAACGGAGTCAGTAATTTAGTAGGAAGCCGCGCTCCACTGCCTGTCAGTGATGCCTCTTCTGCACGTTGTTTTAACAAATACTTTTTTCCTCCTCAGTCACTGTACCCAATTATGCTTGCGGTCATCAACAGCCAGGAAAAACAAAACAGGACAAACACGTCCCATCGTCCTGTCCTTGTACCAATGTTTGGTTTCAGTCAAAGTCAACCAACCAATGATTCCACTCTTACGTCAAGTTTTCTTAAACACTTCACAACATCGTCACATGCCCGTTTGGGTCATAAGCCATGGCAACAATTTAGAGCGATAACTACATGCTTATAAAGAAGAGCGGTTGAATAGGACAGCTGGTCTAGCCTAACTGGCAAATGCTCAACAATTTACCTGATGCATTTACTCAAGACGACTATTAACAGGCAGCCTTGACTATTTATATGTATAAGCTCCTGCAACACGTATATTATTCTCGCCGGACCGTTGCTCACAATGTTTCGAGGTACCGACAAGATACACTTCGGATAGCCATCTTCAAAAAGTGTTTTACGGTAGATTTGCTTGACGTGTGACCCGTCGTATCGACTACGCCACGAGTAATTGGAAAATATAAGCGAATGAATGTATAAATGAATGAACAACCTAAACATGAATCCGTAAGCCGGCTGTGCAGCCATTTACTGAATGTCAACCGAGGAGCATGCAAATTTTCAAGCGTCACCAATAGCGTCCCGTCATATGCACGACGTTGGGCGTAGGTGGGCAGTAAATGTAGAAAATTATGTTGTATCCTCTCAGCATCATCATCATCATCATCATCATCATCATCATCATTATTATTATTATTATTATTATTATTATTATTATTATTATCAACGTTCCGGTTTTTCTTATGCATAAGTTATGTTTGCTTTCGGGCAGTTTTCCCAAACAATAACGATAGGGAGTGTTATCACATGAAAAATTCCTTCTTTTGTCTCGAAAAGCAAAATTTGATATTTACCTCCCTAGACATTTACCACTCATTCATGTTGCACGCCATGACACTCCTCTTATCCCGGCGCCTTACTATAGCCCCCCAGTGAGATCCGTATGTAACGCACACTTTCCAGAAGTGCTTGTATTTAAAGTGAACGGAAGCATCAACCCGTCAACAGTCGAGATAAGCGAGAGATGTTTATAGTATTGCTGGAAAAAAGAGCAGGGAAGAGATTGATACAACCGGATTCGCGAGCCCCGAGCCACTCGTGTACCCACTTCTGACTGAGCGCGTAAAGAACAGCCGAATAATACGACAACAACAAGAAATAAAAATAGAGAAGGAGAGAGAGAGAAGGGCAAGTGAGCGTGAGGCTCCCAGAAGGGGAGGGTAGAAGCCGGGGATGGAGAGAGGCACGAGCTGACGCGCCGTCACCTGCTCTCACACAGACGTGCACCGGCCAGCCATCAGCAGAACCAGAACGCGGACATGAAAAACGGCGCTGAACGCGTCAACTCATATTTGTTCACTCACCGAGGCCAACTTGCTCCTCCACCTCTAACACTCCCGACTCTCTTCCTCACCCTCGCGTTTCCTTGCACTTAAGGTCCTGTCCCGCCAAGGGCTAGGACACGCTCTAGGGTCTACCAACGTCAGAAAACTGCACCTCCCCCCCCTCCCAAACTCCGTCCCTCCCCTAAGATGTTGGCAGGTTCAGCCTGCATCTTCCAGCATCCACTCTCGAAGCTAGAAAGGCGCATCACGTAAAGCATCCCTCGTCGCCGGCCGGTCGGCCCGGCTTGCACAAACATACTCTACCCCAATATCGCCCGATACGCCTCACCCACACACACGCACGCTTTCCAGCAGAAAAGCCTTTGGTCAAAAGCAGCGACAAGAGAGTCGTTTCAATTCGCTAAAGCCAGCAAACGCGCGCGCGTGCTCTGCGTGGCGGCCAATTTCGGTCGTCCCTCGGGAAGAGGGCCACTGCATACATCTGCGCGTCGCTCGACGCGACTCTTTTTCCGTCCCTTTACCCCGCGACGCGGTACCGGCCTTGGGTTCGCGCTCGAAGGGGAAGCAAACTTTGGTGTGGGCCGTCTTCGTCGCCGTCTTGAACGGTTTCACTTTAGACGCGCGCGAAGGCGCGTCACTTACCGCGCACGTCGGTCCGGAGAGATGATGCGGCGGCGCAGCGGAGGGCCGCGGAAAGGAAGTGCGGGATGCAGGCCGTGTCTCCGAAGCTCTCTGGGCGGCCCCATCGGCTGGCTTTTACTCATTCCATTAAGTTCGCGCCCCGCGGCCAGCTGCCGCCGCTTCCTCCAGGGGCAACACGCGACGGCCAAAGCAAAACAAATCCCCCCCCCCCCCCCTTTCGCGGCAAACGGACGACCGAGGGCTCGCCACTATACACACGAGACGGGCTCGCGCGAGGACAAACATACACAGAAAAGGGAAGCAAATGGGAGATGGCGTCCGCGGGCCGAAACGTCTTTTCTAGCGCCTACCTCCTAACTCATATCCTTTCCCGCGGTTTCCTCTCTTGTTTCGTTCGAGAACACCGGGGCCCCCGTCGCACCCTCGCCTTCGGCGGGACGGAAAGAGCGTGCGAAGAGAGTCGTTGCCTTCTCAGTTGTGTAGGTGTCACGCAAATAACGAAGAGGAGGAGGGCGCTTCTTCGGCACGTGCAGTGGAGCGCGAGGGTGGGCAGGCGGGACGCGCACCCAAAACGCAGCAGCGGTACGGATGCCGGAGCGTCGGGCAACGACGACAAAAAGACAGACTGCTTCCGCCTTGCCTCCGCTCTTTCCCTTTTACTCCGTTTCACGCACTCTCTCTTTTAGACCCCGTGCAGCTCCGGCAAAGTTCTGAGAGAAAAGTCGCACTTTGGAAGTGCCTCGGCGGACACATTCTCCATATCTTTCACGCTCCGTCCTCTTCCCCTTCATCGCCCTTCCCTTTCCACTTCTCGTTCACATTCTTACTCTAACCGTACGTGCACACAGTAAGGGTGCGTTACGCAGGGTGCAAAAGTCTGCCCAGTGCGATATATATATATCTCCCTTTTTTCTCCTCACCGCATCTCTCTCGTCTTGCGAAGGTACAATGATCCCGCGACACGGGTACGTAAATTAACTGCGGGAACTAACGCGCAAATTTGTCCCACTTTATCAATCATTCTTTCCGCGTGCCTTTTCGAACGCATCACGCGAGCGCCATTCGCAAAACCTTGGAAAAACGAAGCTCCTATCCGTACGTCCGATGAGCCACCGAATTCGCACGACTGGCCGATTCGCCACCAACTATTACACAGCACCGAACATTCCTTGAACCTCGCAAGCGAAATAAACGTGACGCGCATTCCCTGAATGCGCCGTTAACTGATAATTCATTTCGCTGCACACGCTATATTAGAATATAGCAATATTGACCTCAGCTTACACGTTTATACTACCTGTCGGCTTGGCTTTTGACGGTTCAGTGAAAAGGTAACCGAGTGTCGTACTGCAAGGAAGGTTTTACAGCCAAGCTGTTAAGGACTGTTCCCCGACGGTTTTCGTGCGGTGGCAGTGAAACTAGGCAGCGGTGAAAGCTGCGGACAGAGTCGTCGGTATCAAATGTCAATCAAAGAGCAATGTCGACGTCGGTGAGGACGCGCAGCCAGACGCTGCCGACGTCGGTGATAAGTTGTCACCGATGTAGACAGTAGAGCCCATCAAACAGTACAACTCAAGCTAGTAGAGGCGACGGTTGTCCTGTGTCACCTCGCACGCCATTGAGGTGCGACGCGTGCAACTCCAGTGGGGGCGCTCCAATCCCGCCAGCGTCCTGAGACGCCTGGTAGCTGCCGGGGCGCTGCCTCGGCTACGCAGCACGCCATGTGGCGCTAACGTGTCGCCCCCGCGTATTCATAGAACACCATTCGCGGAGCTTCAACGCAGTGCTAAACCTAGCTGTTGCTGTCAAAGCTTCGCCCTTCGGGCTATACTGGCCAATTTTTCTAACGAACTACGCTTTCGCGGAAGCCTTCAGTATTATTATAGTGTGCTACTGCAACGCTTAAAAAAGAAGAGCTTTAAAAAATTCGCGGTTTCGCCCAAAGGCGAAGCATTGAAACCGACAGAAACGTTTAGCTTTTTCGCTGGAACTCTATGCACACAGTTAGAATAGGCGGATGCGATATAGGGCTAGGAAACGCGCGAGGTCACTGCTGCTGCGCAGCATGCAGGAACAGTGCTCCGGCCTGTCACAACGCTGGTGCGATGGCGAACGTCGGCAAAGGCGTTAAAGGCTTCACACCTCGTTGGTGAACAAGGTGAGACCGACGGAAAGCAATGCATCGGCGTTTGCAAGTGCACAATGAAATGATCAGGTGGGTTTAGCTTGAGATTTACAATTAGGTCTGCTCAGACCAGTGTATGCACCGAGGTGCCGTATGCAGGCAGCTGCTCAACAGGAAAGCTTACGTGGGTGCGCGCACAACGCTCATGCCAGCAGTGGAAGGCAGAACGCTGCACTGCTGGCTCCGGCAGAGTCGATTGAGCGGAGCGCGATGGTGCGCCCACTTGGCTTCGTCATTTCTGCAGTCAAGAGCACTGCGCATCTCTGGAGGCTTTCCAGCCCTCCATGCGTCTGCGCCGTCGATACCAGGACAGCACGACGGCGCGTATGTGCCTCGCGTGCTACAGCCATTCAAATCGACAAAGGTTTTCTGTCCGCTTGAGGCATGGGTGTGAAGGGGTATACACCATAAGCAGCAAGTAACAACGCCGCAGTCAGGTGGCACGCTCTTGTCAATGGTGTTATAGAGGCTTCATACTGTTACGTCTCAACACCACAAAGGCGTTAATTAGACGTTTGCCACGAGGCAAACCCCCACCCATCCATCAGCGCCTATCCAGACGTCAGCGCAGCGTGGACACCGACTCTTGACGGGTCCACCCCCCACCATTACTTGACAGCCTCAACTAATGATGAAGGGGCCCACCATCAAGTGCTATCGAACAACGATGGCGACTTTGGATTCGCACGTTGCTATCCATATACCATCGGGCTTCGGAGGAGGGGTGTTACTGCGGAGCGTTGCGAGCATGGGGGTGGTATCCCAACGGATTCGGCGATTGTGACTTGCTCCTGGACAGTCTTCAGATTCCCTAGCCGACTCGCCTAGGGAAGACAACGGTATTAAAAGCGGAGACATTTAGAGCAGTGGATAGAAGGTTCTGATGTGAACTCGGACGTTGAACTTGCTCCTGCATGGAGTGGGCTTCCGTAAATGGAGCCGTGTAACTAAGCCAATAAACCCCTTTTCCTTCATTCATACAACCTGACATAGCCGTTGATGCGCTTGGTGGATTCCTCGCCCTAACGCCACCCTAAGCCGCAACAATACACACACGCTCAAGCGCTGCGTTGGTGCGTATATGAAGGTTCCCTATCCACAAGTCGGTAGGCAAGATTTGTTGTCTAAACAGCCATTACTTATTTTTTCACTTTCAGCTGAATTCACTGTACACCCATCGAAATGCCGCGGCTGAAACCATGTTTTCGTGCTAGCTAGCGAGAGTCGCGTTGCGCGCACAGGTCCCAATAAGTGCAGGGAGTCCGGGACATCCAGGTGGGAACTCGCATATACAGAGTGGCCCATCAGCCCTGCAGGTTGTTTTCTCCTTTTCTTTCCCTGCGGCGTTCGGAAAGTCACAATGCCAGCTTGCAATCTGCGCGCTTCTGAGTTGTGTAGCGTCACCCTGCGGGGCCAGAGCCGTATACAGATGCCCAAAGTCACACCACTTGCTTACTTATCTTTCCAGTGGCGGCCAGCGGCGTAGGCGACCTCCGGCGGCGCCCTCGGAGAGAAATGACCCGGCCATTATTCAGGAGAAGCGACATCTTGTACCTGTGCACACCTCGACTCGATCCTGGCGCTCAAAAGCGCCCGTTCTAGTCCTTCTTCCTCGCCTTCATACAACGATACCGAAAACGGCGCGGATGTGCGTCCTGAAAAAAAAAAAAAAAAAGGAAGAGAGAAAAAGAGTGCTTCGACAGGGAGAGCTAGCGGCGCAACACGAATCGGCCATCCCGTTTCGTGTCGCCTTGCAAGCGCTATAAGCCGCCACATTCGTTGCTACGCTGATTGCGTCGCCTTCCACTTCTTAGGCCATCGCTCTTCTTTTCTTTTCCGGGGCAGTGTGCATTATGTACCTTGTGCCTTTTACTACGAAAGTTATGTCGCAGCCTATTTCGCTCTCTATAGCACACGACTTAAACTGGCGCAGTCCTCGCCTTGTAATGCCGGTGCCCTTCAATACAAGTCCCCGCTCTCTGTCTTACCGTTTTTCTTTGCTCTCAGGCAGTAGACACTTAAAGCAGCAGCATCAACAGCAGCAACAGTTCGACGCTTTCCTCGTCTCCTTTATCGTCGATAGAGGCGCTTGTCCTTCCGTCCTTGTCGAGCTGTCCTTCGCGTTTTTTTTTCTTGCTGCCGTTGTCGCTTTTGTCCGGCAAAGTTCTCAGCGCGCGATCGAAGCAGGTGTGCGTGCTTGTTGTTGTGCAGAGCGGTGGACGAACGCGATGCGTTACATTTGCTGGCTCGGCCGCCTTCCACCGAGTTCGATGCGTATCGCGTCCCGCCTGTACACCGGCCGCCCGCGATGCTCTGCGAACAGGCCGAGCTAGCGCATCCTCGGTCCAGGGACGGCGCCGATTTCTCTGCGTATCCGATATACATATTTAGCGCCCCCGCCACGCTCATATTTCTTGGCCCTCCCGGTGCCCCTGTTTTATATACTTACACGTTTGCTCGCTCTTTCATTTTGTCGTTCTTCTCAACATCTTCGAATTTACTCTTGTTTTTTCTGGCATTACTCAGCCAGGGACATGGCCGACGGAGCTCGCGGCTAAAGAGGAGCGCTCGCCGTTTCAGCTGCGCAGGCTACGCCGCTGCGGCGCCGCAGCCAGCAGCGTCGGAGCGGCGGCTCGCCGCGGGTAGCCCCGCCGCCGGCTCGATAATCCTCAGGAAATTCCGAGCGTTGTTGTCCTCTTTCGGCGCCATTTGTTACCTTGCTCCAATTGTTGTCGCCGCCGTGTGGCCCGCAGTGGGTGCCTCTGCGTGCTTGCTTGCTCGAGTGCTCGCAAATCTGCTCTCTCTCTCTCTATGTGGCCACTGCGCTTCCATGCTCTCGTCGTTTTTCAGAGCATCACGTCATTAGTTTCTCTTTCTTTCTTTTTTATTGTTCTGTCGTTGCATCTCGCTGTCTTCTTTTTTTTTGCGTGTTGAGTTCGTCGATCCGTGGTCCACCGGCAAGAGCATCCGCACAGTGTGTATGCGACGGTACACTGGATGTTGCGACCGCCACACATGCTTCATCATCGCGGGGTTGTTCGAAACGAAACCGCCGAGACACCTTGTTCTTGTTCTTGTTCCCTAGTGAAATACCTCCTCTTCCTCTTCACCATGGTCTTTCTCTTCTTCGCTCGGCTGTTCACTCTGCGCGAGCCGCCGTCGCCGTTGCTGCCGGCTCGGCATCGTCCTTGACAAATGGCGCAATGTCGAAGCGGAACAAAAGGACGACCTTTTCTCGGGTCCTCTCCTTTCTTTTTTCTTCTGCTCCGAGCCGTCCTCGTGATCGTGCGTGTTCGCCCTGGCCGGTGAGGCGGTTCGTGCTCGCCGCGCTGCTGGCTCATCCAGGCCGATGTCGCTTCTGCCGAGCCGGTTCCTTATTTATTGTCTCGGTACAGGCTGGCGGCCCGCCGCGCGCATTGGTGCTCGTCGTGGGTGCTCTCTCCGCGGGCACAGTGACGCACACTCGGCAGCGGCGGCCGGCACTCAGCTTCTTCGATCCAAGATGAAAGAACGGACAGGTGACGGATGAAGGTCTCCGCTGCCTTTCCATGCCAATTACTGCCAATTTTTCGTTCTTAATTTGTTCGGCAGTGTATGCAGAAGAACCTTGGGCAATGCGCGATCTGCTTGCGCTGACGTGAGGGCCGATCAGCGCACGAAATAGATTTAAGGCACCTCTATTTGATTTGTTGTCGCGCTTAAACATGCCGTTCTCCTATAAAAAAAGCACAGCAATGTGCCTTTTGAGATGACAGCGTTTAACGTGATAGCCTAACGGATATAGCAGCATTATTAATTGCCGGCAAGCTGCAGTCAGACTAGCTTATTGGCTGCCTTTCATTTGGTACTCTTCCCCCACCGCTGCAATACAACAATACTTGAGGCTCAGAGTTGAGCCGACAAATGCTTTCCCGTTCGTCGTTGCAATGGGCAACGAAGCTTTGGACTACGGTTCTGGGCACGAAGAACTTGTTAAGCGTTTACCGCGACTTCGTTTTAGCTACGGAGTTAAACACCTTTCACTGCTGACTCCACTCACTACCCGGAGTCGAGAGCAGTTTTCGAAGAACGCTTTCGACTAAGATTTCGTCTACCCACTGAGTGGATATACGGCGTTTCGTCTGAGCGGATATACGGTGTTATGCTGCGTAGCAAAAGGTTTCGGCTTTGATTGCAGGCATCTGCATTCGGAAGGAGTTGAAGGAATGCAAGAAAAACAACTTATCAGGGGCCCTCCCATTATATGGCATCCCTCATAACCTATTGTGTGGTGTGCCGGAACCGTAAACCCCAAAAAATTAACATTTTTAATTAATTTGTATAAGTTTAAGAGGAACGGCAACACGTGCACATCGCGTGCACGTCTTGATAGCGTCATGAATTTGACTCTATAGATATGCTGCATCTCTAAGCACAGTCTTATCTGTATATAAACGGTCACGAACTTGCGGAGAATGGCACGGTAAGAAGTATATGCTACGAGTGAAATTAACAATTATGAAATGGGACACTTAACCTGTGCTAAAATAAGGATTTCCGCGGTCTCTCAGGCTATGCTCAAACCGCACTTGGGGCTACCTGAGACTTAATTTTGGTGATGCAGAATCTTTCTCGCGATGGGCTGTTAGCTTGTTCCAGAGTAAGGGCGAGGATAATCACGTGCGTTGAAGAAAAACTTTGTCCTTCCATTTGTACGATTGTTGTTCCCATCGTCCGGAACACGCACGCACGCACACGCACGCACACGCACAAGATGGATGACGATCAAAACTGTGTGACAAGATTACAACGCATAGAATTCTTATGTATAAGAGTGATAGAGAAAGGATGTCGCATCGGTGTCGCAAGAATTAAGAGCCACAATTCTTTCCTACGAACGTTTCATTTTTGTAACAAGCGTTTTACTTGGATCAGATGTTATGTCCGTAAAGAGAGAATAATGCATCATCTTATAGCATTTTGAATTTCAGGGGAACTTTATTCCCGCATTACAGACTTTCGCTACTCCAAGTGTTCCCCGAGAAAATGTTCTTACGTTAAAAAAAAAGTCAAACAAACGCACTTCACGGAATAAGCACCTAACAGAACACGTCGTCATTCTTTTCTTTTTTTGCCTACAGCCTCACCTTATGATGTTAAATTATTCACTCGAGCTGTTTTCCTACTTGACAGCCCTTTTCTCGCCTCGTCCTCAAAGACGCATCACAGTAACGCGAATCGTGACGTGGTGATTGGATTACTTTGGACTGGCTCGCGTCTAAGCGAACTCATCCCGGAATATCTCGAATGCCTGAGGCAGCCTTTCGCGATCAACCTAGCACTTAATGTGGCCACAGAGGTGCCATCACGTAGCGGTGGTTACGCGACCGAATTTCATCACATGGGCACGTTTGCGGTCCCAGGATAACCGCACGAACAGGCTGATAAGTGTCACGACAGTGCTTGCAGCTATCGCTTGGCTATAGTTGAAACACCGGTTGCATGTCTTCAGGAACTCCGCAAGGCAAAATTATTGTGGTTAACCTCGTTATCATGCTCAAAGGGAAAGAAAAATTTAATGAATGATTTATCGACACCGTTCGCGATTTGGCGTACCCCGTGCAGTTACGGATAATAAGGACCTGACCAGCTGTGTGCAACAGTAGAGTAAAAGCAAAAGAAAGAAACAAGCAAGGATTCAGCCTCTAAATGCGTTCGTTGGGTTATCAAGGGGCAAAGAAAAAAAAAAGAGCAAATATGCCTTGATTAGCTCAGTAAATGTTTCGGCATGCCGCGCTTAGCACATTCTCTAGCTGATGACAGGTTACTCTGAAAAATTGATTCGCGTCGTAGAGACCTTGGCGTGCTTACGACCTATATAATTCTGCAAGGAGAGAAGTAAGTTTTAAGAAAAGCTGCTTAAATACCGAGTGTAAACTCGCTTGTTAGTACCAATAAATGGCACCTACATCATTGAGGCAAGAGAAAAAACAAAGACAGTTAACACATATATAAGGTTTGCTTTCGGCATTCCACAGACAGCAAAAACAACGGAGGCTTTTATATGCACATTCCTTAAGGTTAATTAAAACTTTGTATGGAAACTTACTAGTTCGTTTTATGCTGCTTCTTTGGATTGTAAGACATCCTAGAGTCACACTTGTGTCGCCAATAAACTCAGGAGGTTTCGAATGAAACCTCCGCTCGTCTGAAAACTAATTGATAAAAACCAATGTGGGCCTCTCTATGGGAACATGTGGGTTGGATTTCTTTTATGCATGCTATGGCGAGTGGACGTTTTATGATGCGTCTCGTTCTCGCGAGGTGGTTGTGTGTGTAGCACCTCGACCAGATCGAACACGCTCTCTATTAACAAATGCAGGTTAAACGAACGTAAAATGCAGCCTCGCGCAGCCTCAATCGTCATACAATCGTCAAAAAAGAAGAGCTATAGAACTTTAATAGAGACTGCAAAAAAATTCGACGTTATTTGCGTTCCTGTATATTATTAAACAAATAATAGAACTGTAAGGTGAGGATTTCGAAAGTATGTACATTCTCTGAGCTCGACCTTTGATAAACTGTGAATCTAATAGTATTTTTTCTGGGATGTTTTAATAGTGCTCTTCATGTTCACGCGTTTGGAAGACATGATGAGTAGGGTTGCTTTCCGAAAGTGAATCGTTGTTGGACGTTAGCATTGCCAGTGTGTATGCCTTTTCGAGGCCGTACTCCTTACTTACACTGCAGTTATACCTTGGGAGGTCAACGTACTTTGGAGAAGCCCGTCGACGTGAGTGCCATTTCGTCGACTGCGGCGGAAAACTCAACCGCTGCGATCGCCTTCTCTCTCATCTATATGAGGGTCATCTCTTTCTCAATCATTCGTCATTGCCACGATAGTTGTCACATCCCCTGTTGCTGTTATCCTTTTCTCCAATGCCCCCCCCCAATGGGCAAGAATTGGGCGGATGAAGCGATATTATGATAGAAATAAACTTAAATTTGCACAGTACTAGCATTTCTGAGAAAGAAATGGCGTGAAAAAGGCTAAATTGGGTGTTAAGGTGTGTAAGAAAAAAAATATAGGCAGAAGACGCAACGAGAAGAGAATAAATCAGGGAGCGTGACTTGAAAAGGGTGAGAAAGGAAAGGAAAATCAAATATAAGAGTGGCATGGGTTGGAATCAATAAGAAAGCCCTGGCCGACGGCGCAAACATTCCTGCGCCTGAAACCGAAAGTCAACGCTTTAAATGAAAGGATAACGGGAATGTACGTACGTAGCTCGTCCCACATGCTGACTCGTATAAGCCCGGGGCTTATATTTTAGGGTGCTGGTCTCGTCACCGAGATGTCCTGGGGCCATATTCTCCGCTGATCGCTTTCAAAGATTAACTGATTCAATGCGTATTCATCGGATGCGCCGGTCAATGATCAATGGTCAATGATCACCGGTCCAACGAGACATCGCGCTAGCCCTTACGTCCCTCGAAAGGTTAAAGGGACATCAAAAGTTATCGGCAGAGAATCGGACCCCTGAGCTAGGTTAATGGCTCGAACGCCGATGCAGAAATCTGCTTCGCGTTGTTTTGCCTTGTTACCGAATGACTGTTAACGAGAGGTGTTTTGAGGGACTTTGTGACGTTGATGAAACCGACTCATCTGTACGGGATCCTGCAAGGCTCCGCAGGGGTATGATTGAAACCTCGTTTACACCACGTATACACAAGCGTTTCATGATTAATAGATGCGGCACAGCACGGTGACGGATGACTGGCCGAGCTTCGCGCACGTTTGCCTCGTGACCTGCCTGTTTACCCCACACGATGCCGGCAGTCACGCAGGCAGTTCGGAAATCCTGGCGGACAGAGAAGACGAAACTAAAACAGCGCACAAGCAGCCCCCTCATGGGTACCAAGCCATGTTTTGAATCAACAACAACAACAACAACAACAGCAACAACGGGGACCAACGAAAGGCGACACCATGGCGCTGAATTTTCAGAAATCCAGCGCCGTCGTGTCGTCTTTTTTCGGTCCCCTTTGTTGCTTGGACGCTGTTTTAGTTTCGTATTGTCGTACCAACAAGTCCGTGTTTCCAGGAAAGAATACGAAGTTTGCGCGACAGGTGGCTTGGGCTGATTCTTTTGAACTCCTCACATAACAAGAGTGCACGTCACAACCTTCGCGACCGGTAGGGCGTTGGTCGCAGTAGTTTGTAATCACCACACATAGCTATGAGGAAGCTACGCCCATGTCATCAAGTCGCAGAACAGTGGCATCCGCCTAATACTGATGGCAGTGGTGGTGGTGGTGGGTTGAAGCTACAGGATGGTTTAGCCTCGCGATCAAGGCCGGTAATTGCTCCGCCCGAGCGTCTCTTAGAATACCACTGCGGTATTTTACCCCATGTCCATTAAAGCAGTCAATTATGTATAGAAATGCAAGAAGACATGAAGTTTCTTCCCGGGCTATAATTGATACTTCTGGGAACACAAGGTCTTGCAGGCAAGCATGCGGAATATCCTTCTTTTACAAGTTCTCCAGAAGAGGGTTCCTTTGCTCTTGGTATTTTCGGCACGACCACAGAAAGTGTTCAATGTCTCCTGTCTCATCACATGCAATACAGTTCGGACAATCGATACCATGTCAATGATACCATCTTGTACAACCATGTAAGTGCACGAACGCATTCCGTCCCTATTCAATATAGAAATGATAGTTAGTCTCGATGGAATAACTTGGTTAGGTAGGTCATACGTGGTGGAACTCAAAGCCACCCAACGCGACTACGCACTTCAGATATTTTTAACTTGGTTACTCTTTGCGTCCATGACTTTAGGAGGATGAAAGAGCGCTGCGTACGCAAAAGGGGTGGGGGTCGTCAGATTTTTCAATGCCAGCAATACAAATGTGAGAGGAAATCCACAGAAATTTTACCGTGAAGCATTTCATGCCGAGTTCTTTCACGAATGCTATAGCGATTTGTGTTCTGTGTTCCCTCTTACGTGGTCTGGCCGCCTGTACTGCATAGTCTCGTCGACAGTTGTGGAAGGCGTGACAATACCTGTTGCACTACGAAAATTAAAGACGTTGCCTGCACAGAATGCGGTGCTTTCTTACGGACTCGAAGCCTGCATTGCAACAACTCCGTCGTGGTCTACCATCCACCAGGTTTCCGCGCGCGTAACGCCGAACACGCTAGGAAAGCCTTATTTCCCATCCCTTCTGTGTAAACACGATTGTTGCTTAATGCCACCTTATCTCCACAGCGCGGTGTCGAAAACCGCACGATGCTATTACCAAGGAGTCACAGATGTCCTGTTTTCGCAAAGATAGGAAACAACAACAACAACACAACTCAGCAGTAGAATTCGTTTACTCGAAAGGATTGTTGTAGGTACCACGTCCGCCGAAGGCGCGATAAGGATCGACAAAAGGGCCGCACCCGCCAGAAGTATCGCGGTCGTTCAGTGAAAGGGTTTCACCAGCCGCGATCGCAATCGTACCTCAGACAACGCCGCGGTGTTCGACACACGGGAAGCGAAGCCGTTCTAAATCTCCTGCCGCAGCGCTCGGCTGTGCGGACCACCTCGTCCTTCGCGTCAGCTGCGCGAGCACAATCACACCCTCAACGGCAAATCGCCGCTCCTGCCGCCGCAATCAGCTGCTATGGGAGCTCATTTATACTTGGGTGCGCCTGGCGTAAAGCTACCGTACTAAGCACGTCGCGGGTGACCAATGACAATCGTCCCTGACAAGGCACCCTGGCAGTCTGCAGAGGGGGCGCGCTCTGCAGAAACCCGGTGACCGATTTCCATATATAAAAGCTGAACGAGACAAGTACAAGATCATTATTAATAATCACCTCTGATAGTTCGCAATGCACTTGTGGCCACGCGTATGACGATGTATGACTTCTACTAGAATGTTCCATGACACGAAAAGATGCCATTTGATGTCGTTATCTAACTGCATCGTGCCGCGGGCACTGCTTATCCCTCAGAAAAATCCTAGGCCCACGCATGATCAAGAGGTACATTACCAGAAAGGCGATTGATGGTCGTCTACCAGAGATTTCCGGGAGTAATCGATATTCTTGGCAAACATTCTCTAGTTCCTCTTTCACCTATTTTGCAAACTGACTTTATAAGTATTTTATTTGACCGGATTTTATGTTCATATGTTCCGTTCTGTGACCCCATTTCATCTGCCTTGTCGCCTATCTGTAGTGCATTCATGTGGCCTGATTAATTTAGAGTGGGCTTTATGCGACCTTTTCATTCCTGCGTCTTTTCTTTTGGTGGATGCTGCATTGGTCCTTCATTTCTCACAAGTAATTTCACGTAAATAGGAGTAACCATTTGGAGGCGGCATCTCTTATATGTTGTGCACTAATAAATCATCCTCCTGTGCTCGTCTCACTGATAATCCACACTACAACTCCAATTCGTACATCGAAATGCTTACATAACGACAATACAACAGCATGAAGCAAAAAGGAAAAGCAAGAAGTGAAAGCCTACGTATAGATTGTCATTTTACTCTATCTCTTCCTCTTCGATTTTGACTCTCTCACCAATAAAGGTCTTCGAGCCACTGTTTGTCCAATAAAGATTTATCATCATGATACAAATGAATAGGCCGAAAGATAGTTCGTCTAGAGCGTGAATATTTGAGGAATGTTTGAAAAACGCGCGAAAGAAAATATATATATTTTTATTTTAAAGCATAGCTTCCACGCCATAACAGTTCTAATTCATTTTTGTCCATTCTGTGATGAGAACGTTGCACAATAAAATACACTAGAACGCTTTAATAAAATGAAAATGAGACATCCACTCAAACGTAGCTAAGTGCTACAAAGTTCCCTTTGTAGCACTTAGCTACGTTTGGCTGGATGTCTCATTTTTCCTTTATTAATTACTTCTCTCCACCTTGCGGGTTTCCGCAGAACTATTACGTCAAACTCTTGCCTTTACTTCTGAGTTGTTCATAAATTCGACTTCGCCTGCCATCTGCTGGCCGCCTGGTTAGTTCAGATGGTAGAGCGGCTGCCCCGGAAAAGCGGTGTTTTCGGGCTCGAGTCCCGGACCAGGACGAAGTTTTCTTCAACTGCGAAGCTTTTCTATCGAGGAACCCGTATGGGTTTTCTTTCTAGCATTTAGCTAAGTTTCGGTGTATGTCTCATTTTGCCTTTATTAATTACTTCTTTCCACCTTGCGGCCTTCCGCATAACTATTACGTCATACTAGAACACAGCGACATTTTTTTTTTAAAATAAGGACGGCTGTGCACTGAGACCACATTTGATTTCGCGGTGAACGCTGTAGTGTGATCACGAACCTCGAACGTTACACCTTCGTTTTCTTCTTTCCGTTTTTTTCCCATTTACCCTTCTCCCAGTGCAGGGTATCAAACCAGGAGCAATTTGGTTTGCTAGTTGACACTTTTCACTCGGCACAGTGGTTGAGTGGCTATGACATTCTGCTCTTAAGCATGAAGTCGCGGGTTTGATCCCTGGCCAAGACGCCAGCATTTAGTTGCGGGATGGGTGAGGATGGAATGCAATAACTTCCGTGTTATCTGCTTCGACTGCATGTTGAGACATCGAGCAGGGAAAATAATTCGGAGCCTCCCACTACGGCGTTATTTCCGGTGTGCCCCAAGGCACCGTCTTGGGGCCCCCGCTTTTTCTTATATTTATCAACGACTTACCCAGTAACCTTTCTTCTTCTGTACATCTTTTCGCCGATGACTGCGTCCTTTTTCGGCAAATAACAAATGATAGTGATAAGCACATGATTCAGTCTGACTTTAACGCTATCTCAACATGGTGCAAAACTTGGAATATGACTTTAAATGCTGAGAAGTGCAAACTTATGCGCATCTCTCGTGTTAATAATGAATTGCCAGTATATACTCTTAATGGTGTGTTACTTGATCCTGTTACAAGATACAAGTACCTCGGAATTCATATTACGTCTAACCTTAGCTGGCATGCGCACATTGAGAACATCACTAACAAAGCTAATCGCATGCTCGGATATCTGAAACGCAACTTTCACGCAGCCCCAACTAGCATCAACCTTCTACTCTATACCACACTCGTACGTTCACAACTAGAATATGCTTCATCAATCTGGTACCCTGGTGTTAAGAGTTTGATCGACCTAGTGAAGATGGTACAGCACAAATTAGCGCGGTTTATTCTCTCTGACTTTCGGCGTACATCAAGCGTAACCACTATGAAGACTACCCTGGGCCTAACTTCACTTGCATCAGGACGCAAAATTGCACGCCTGTCTTTTTCACAAAATATTTCATCATGAGTCTATTGGCTACGAGTTACTTCTTCGCCCTTCATATCTTTCACGCCGTACATATCACATACATAAGGTAGGCATTTCTACATGCAAACCTAAACCTTCTCGGATTCTTTTATTCCTCGCACGTCATATGACTGGAACCACCTTCCTTCCTCAATTGCCACAATTCCTGACCCTGTATTGTTTCGGACTGCTGTTACCGCTTCTATTGAATGATATATTGTGTTGATCATTTATTCTAACTTATCTATGTCTTGGTAATTGTTCTCTGCTGTTGCTTGTATATTCAGTGTCATTATGTATTACCCACTCCCCTCTGTAATGCTTTGCCCTGAGGGTAAAATAAATAAATAAATAAATAAATAAATAAATAAATAAATAAATAAATAAATAAATAAATAAATAAATACCCACCGCGCAGCCCTCTGGACATTATATAAATCACGATCTACTCAATTCAGTCGACAATTAAGCTATGGGGAATTTTATAAAATCGCGGGATCGAATCCCGGCCACGGCGGCCGCATTTCGATGGGGGCGAAATGCGAAAACACCCGTGTACTTAGATTTAGGTGCACGTTAACGAACCCCAGGTGGTCGAAATTTCCGGAGTCCTCCTCTACGGCGTGCCTCATAATCAGAAAGTGGTTTTGGCACGTAAAACCCCATAATTAAAAAAAATTATAAAACTGAAGTTGCGGCCCGAGACACGCAACGTACAAGGGGCACACCCCGTGAAGCCCCCTGGTATCAAGCCATAGCGGAGCTACCTTTTCAATAAGAAGAACACGCGGCCAGTCGTGCGAAGGCCATATGAGCGGCTTTGAACATCGGGACGTACGAATTGGCGACCGTGGAAAACCTGAGATGCATAAATTACGGCAAAAGAAAAGCGGCGAGCGCGTCCACTTGGTCAAACGGCGTGGACGATCAACATCGCATACTGGGGGCCGCCGAAGCGGGCGCCTGCACACTTTAGTATACATGCCCCGCAAGAAAGAAAAAAGAAAAGAAATGCTGCTGCTCGCTGCTGTAAATCGTTGCCGTCGCAGTAGTTATTCATCCAGTTGTTTTCACTGGGAGACGCACAAAAGCAGAATAGGCACACGTGACCTCAACTGCCCGGCTCCTCCCGTTTGAAGCCAATTAAAAGGGAATCCGCAACTGAACGTTATAAGTAGCGCATCGCCGGCTCGCCAAGCGAAGCTTACTATGTGGCTTGTCGGCGCGGCGATGGCGTTGCATGTGTAAGACTCGACGGAGCGAATCAAGTCGTTTCACTGCACGGGAAATATGTATGTGAGAAGTGATCGGGACGGAGAAATGGCGTGGGCGCAAGTAAAACAGAACAAAAATAATGGCTGCGGATTTGAATTTAAGAACAGCGATCGCGCCGTCGCGCCACATCGGCTGGCTCCACAGGCTACTAAACTGCGCGGACGTGCACACGGACCCACATAAGAGATCGAACAAGTGTAGATGGCAATCGGAAGCCCTTGGGAAGCGAAGATCTCGACTCGAAAAGCCGCGCGGACTCTCTGCAGGAAGCATCGTATAGTCGAGGCGACGATCACGCTTCGGAGAGATGATGATTTGGCACTATCTCTCTCTCTCTCTCTCTCTCTCTCTCTCTCCCTTTAAAACATTTACCCCGCACTACATGCACGTGGGCCTCTGGCGCCAGTATACTGTATACTATACCACTATACCGAAGAAAGAGGAACCGACGGGCGCCAGTAATACGCGGCTCAGAAGCCGAAGGGGGGTCCCAGAACAGTGTGGGGGAGGAGGTGGGCGAGCTGGAAGGTGCGCGGGTTCAATACGGGACATCAAAACCCCTGCGCTGCTTGCCGCTGCCCCGCGGGAGATATGTCCTTCCTTTGTGCATCGGCAATTAGCTGGAAAGCCGATATTATACGATGACAAAACGCGATTCGACACAACATCGCAATTGCCCCGAGCAGTTCTAGCTTCCCGCTTTCCATGAGCGCGCCCGCACCGGTAGCGCGTCCTCCACGTGGCTTTTCTTTTTTAATCTCGCCATTGCATACGGCGCGCGCTGCTGTATATCAAGGCAAGCGGCGCAGTATTGCTGCGGAGTGTTTAGCCACTGCCATCAGTTAGCGGCCAGATGACAAGCGTTTGTCGAGATAAGGGCGCCGCACGCCTTCTTCGCCCGCTGCTCTTGCGGTCCGCGCACACGCGCTAAACAGCGCTGCCTATGCCACACGGATGGCCCGCGGGCGTCTCGAACTTGAGGGAATACGCCGGACACTGCAGGCAGCTCGCTCTTTGGGGATTACGGGGCGTGCATCAGATAAAAGAAGGAGCGGGATTTAGGAGAATGCATCTGGCACACGTGGAGTGGGCCCGCATGGCCGGGACGGTGAGCAGAGCGGGGCCTTCGCGCGGCCGGTGCCAGTTCGGAAAGAAAAGCGCGCGTCCTTCTTCTCGGCGAAATTTGTTGCCCTTCCAAAAGCGACCTCTTCCGCTTGGGATTCTCCGCATATCTGGGCGGCCTGCACGGAATCGCTATTGCTTCGTTAATTCGCACTTCATGCTATCGCTTCCGCCGCTCTCTCCGCATTATAGAGGCAATGGGCGTGCAGGTGAATAATTACTCAAGAATACCTACCGAAAAGAAAGGGAAAAACACTTAATATGACGGTTTAGTTTCTCTCTTACACGTGAACCGTTCCATTTTCTTGCCTTGTGATGTACTTAGGTCGACTATTTTAGAAGAGCGCACGACGTATTCGAGAACCTACTGCAGATAACTATCAAGCATGTGTAATCATGAGCTAATGTTTGTATCAGCTACTTAGTCTTACTTTTTTGTTTTTACATATGGTCCTCGAATTGTCCAAGTGAGAGAGATGGAAGAGAGAAAGCAAAGGCAAGGAGATCAACCGGACCCCCGTTCAGTTCTGCCAAGTCCGTGATAATTTGAGCAGCCAATCAGTAGATATCCTTTTGCTGGTATCCCGACTACAGCACCTTCAACGGTCTTTCACGGTATTTAGTCTATGTATTGCAAATCTTTGTGCCGGTATGATCAAGCATTGTGCATGAAAGCACATGAGAAATTTATTTCAGATGTAAACAGCGGTTTCTAGGAATAGCGAGCTAAAAATTGTATGGCCACCAGCGGCCCGCCTCGTGAAGACTCACGATCTGCAGGACTTCAATAAAGTTCCACCATACCATACCATACAACCACCTTTTCACGTGCTAAAACAGATGCCTCGACTACTAAGTCAAGAGGTAAAGCAGTGATGCAGGCATAAGGTTCAAATGTCTTGCTTGAAAAAAAAAAAAGAGTTGCTGGGTTTTACTTCTTACATTATTCCTAATTCGCATTTTTCTTCAGCGAGGTTTCTTTTTCTGCAGAGTGGAAGAATGTTGTAATATTTAGTGCTACACGGACGGCGTATAACTTATCCGTACAATACGCTGAGAATCGTTTTCGCGTAATACCACGAAGAGAGAGAGAGAGAGAGAGAGAACAGTTTTCACAAAATTCATGACACAAATTTCTAATTGAGACCCCTCTTCATTACGTTAACAGGACACTCCATGCAATTACAATGAAAATCAATGAACCACAGTTTACCATTTAGTGTACAAGCTCCAGGAAACTCGCAATGCTCGATATTTTAATGAATTAAAGATGCGTCTTGCGAGAGATGCAATTTCTCAATAGACTTTGCTAACAACGTCGATTAGTAGCACTTTGCTTCTCAGACTAACTATTAAGTACAGGAACTTAGACTAAGTTTCTAACGGCCGACCGACACGCCGAAAAAAAGAACCCCTATGCTTCTCAAACTGGCTACGCAAGTGTTACAACAGAACGTATTCTTAGTCGAGTTGCTTCATAAAGACGAAGTAAAATTCATAGCGCAGAAACACAATGACAAAGGCACAGCGCGCAGGATCATGCAGGCGCTATAACATCGGCAGCGCCTGTCCTGTGGAAAGTCTTTTTGTCCTTGTCTTTCTGCACTATGATTTCTTACTTTTAGTCGATATAACAGAACTCGCAGATTCGTACCGCCTACACAAAGAGATCGCGAAGAAAATCATACACCCAGCCAAGTTCAGGAACAACGGCACGGGAGCATTCAACCGCCAGGGTTGCCGTTCCCTTGGCTGCCGCACGCAACGACACTATTGCACGGCCTTGCACTTCAGAAAACAGAGGAAGAAAGAAAAGAAGCCACACAGAGGGGGGAGAGAAACGCGTCTCTTTCTTTATCTCGGAGAAACACTTGCCCAAGCTCGACCCATACAAATCCGACAGCACGGATATCGGCGCATTCCAATAAGAAAGACCTCGAGAAAGCCCCGCTATATATGCCAATGTCGGAAAGAACCTCGGCGCAACCTCGTGGGAGAAATATACTCGGCGCTCGGCAGAAACTCGCGATAGCGAGGTCGCCGCCTAAGGAAGAATCCGCGGTGTTCTCTTCTTTTACGGCCCACCGCGGGGGAACGTTTCAGCTGCATCCCCCCTACTTGAAAGAGCGCAACGCCAGCAGCTGCGGCAGTCCTGGAGGCATTCTGGGCGCGCAGATTGGGCCAAGAACAAGACGCGCTATATGGATCGAAGCAGATCGGAGATACGCCGTATATTCGGCGGACGGCAGCGGAAGCGTAACAAACTTCTTGTAATCGGTAGTGGCCTTTTTAAAGAAACAACAGGGAATATATATGTACGTATGTATATATGTATATATATATATATATTTACGCGATGCGTGCTCTGACCTTAACAGTGGGCAAAGAAGCGTCGATGCCAAGAACGCTATCAGCATTGCGTCATGGGGAGCTGCTGGCGTTTTCGTGAAGGTACAAAAGCGATTTCGGTGCTGTTGATGTAACGTCGATACCATTCTGGCATACGGCCTGTGAAGATCTCAATTGCCGGTATGGACCGAGTACAGGACGGGTACATTTTTTTTTTATTCGTTATGCGTCAACTGACCCAGATACGGGACATTAAAGAAGAATGCGGGCTGCCTTGTATGTTTCGCGCGGTGGTTGCATTGAAATCCGTTAAGTTAGGTTAGCGTTCAGCGTAAGCGCAGGGTCACGAACGCGACCTTTCGCTGTCCTAACTCACGGCGGAAGGTGCATCAGAGTCAGCGAACGGGATAAGCGGAGACGTTCCTCCAGAGACGACCACGATGAGATTAGCAACTTTGCACGCATTGGAGGGCTTAGCATGACTAAGGGGAGAAGAAATTGGAGCTGCTCATGAGGGAGGCGTTCATGCTGCTGTGTGCCTAAATCGGCTGGTGATTAGGACGTCTGAAGGAAACAGCCTGACATGAGGTGTGGCTGAACGACAATACAAATAATAAAAAAAAAGAACAGGGAAGTCAACCAGCAATATTATAGATGCATAAGTTTATGGACCTGTGAGACAGGACGAAAACAAAAAGAACAACGTATAATTTATATGTTGATGCATTGATTTCATTCGTTCATTTACTTTGAAGCCATCGAAAATGCCAGCAACATCCATGTCGGCTGGCCGGCCTCTGTTAACTGAGCTGAGGGAAATAAAGGTAACGACGTGATGCATAAAGGACCCGTGAGTATAGTCATTAAAATAAACCTCTTCATAGCATACGTGGCGCAGTCGTTATATACAACGCAGCGAAAATAAAAATAAAAAGTGGCACGTTTGCTGAAGTCTGTGCGACATGTGAGCAGCAGCCCAAAAAAAAAGCAGTTCTCAATCATACGCGGTGCTATCATTTGTTTCTACAGAGAGATTGCATTCGCACCAGCTATAGTTCTATGCGCACTGACGACACTAATGTATTCTTCTCTGGCAACGAGCTCAACCTTCTTGAACAACAAGCAAATCTTTGGTTGAGACATCTATCTGCATGTCTTACAAGTAACGAACACGAACTAAACACTAAAGAAATTTTATTTCACCCACACTCTTAGACTATCATATCAGAAGCTAACATAACTTTTGAGGGGCAAGAAATTGAACGTGTCACAGCACATCAATTTCTCGGAGTGCTTATTCAAGAGAAAGTAGACATGTCCACGCACACCAACTGCGTCCGCTCCAACAAATCAAGATCTACGGGTATCATTTGTATGTCACAACTGCTTTCAAAATAGCTTAACAAACTAGCTTACACAACAGTTATTTGGCATCTGCACTACTGTCGGTTTGAATACGACTAAAGCTAGCACAGGTAGTATTAATGTCTTGCAAAAGAAAATTAAAAAGGCTTCATGCGGGGCCTCTTATAAAAAAATAAACATACTAACCATAACAAACGCCGCGGAAAGAAAATGGCGATGGTCGTTCGCCACTAAGCAAAATCTGATCCATCAGGGTGTTTTTCGAAGCATATTGAGGAAGAACACTTTCACTACGTACGGCATAAGATTTATAGAAAAGAAAAACCACGCACCTGCTACAGCATTGAGATACTAAGTAATCAGATTCCCCATTTTTTAGAATCAGCACCCTTCTGTAGCTATACCTTAAGCCAGGAGAGGGGCTCATGTGATGTTTGCAAACGAAAGGAACCTGGATATTTATTTTCAATACGGACCTAATGCACACGTCATATTGCCTATGAAGTGCTTGCTGTTTGTCTTTTTTTGCACTTCACGTTTTTTCGAAGTCACAGAAAGCAAACTTTCGCTGTTATTTGCCTGCCTTATATTTGTCGTCTTCTCGGTTCATTTCTAGACAGGGTGTCCCAACTATCATGCACCAAGATGTAAAAATATGCAAATGGCACCAAGCTGGCCCGAACAAAAGTAATGTTTTTTGCCATCGCTTGGAGATACTTTAAGACGAACTCGATGGTACCATGAAAAAAATTGGAGGACGCTTAAGCTTCGCCTTCAAGAGTGGAACGCGATAGCGTTATCGCACCCCGTTCGCACCGCCAAGGGGTGCAACACTCGTCGACCCGCCAAGAGGTGTAAGAGAATGCGCTACGATGCAGCGATCACTTATGAGGAGACCCGCATCGGATTTTGCACCCACCAATCACGCGGTGAGCGCCGAGCAACGTAGCGTTCGGCGCGGCAACGAAACGTGCGACTGAGCAAGCGGAACGAACCAAAGAACTCGGTGTCTCGGAGGGAGAAACGATCTACGCGAGCCAAACGTCGTGATCCGCACGGACAGCCGGGCGGCGACGCGCCATGAAGGCAGACGCCATCATGGGGCTGACGCCTCGATGGGATCGTCGTCTATCTCGCTTGGAAGCACCACGCAGACGCACGACTCCTCGCCAGCAGCACGGCATACATCGCAGGGGACGCTTTCGCACCAGAAGCGCTACGGCGCAGCGATCACGTCAGAGGCGCCCCCCATCGGACGCTGCACCTAGGAATCGCGCCGTGAGCGGAAAGAGGAGCCGCGTCGCCTAAACACGAGGGTTCGAGTGACGCACGCTGTAAGTTGGAAGGGGAGAGAGCGAGAAAAGTTAATAAACGCAAGGGTATTGGGGCATCCTACCGGTTCCCGCACGGCCCGAAGGGGAGAAGCGGGCGAGTGGCGCGCCACGTGTCGGGGCAGCGCCCCATATTGCGAGGAGGGGCTCTTCTGTGTTTGCCGCAAGATGGCTCTGCGTGTGCGCAGAGCGTAGAAGAAATGTAGCGGAAACGTACTTCGCTACTCGTGTAACTGCGACTTCTGCAATTTACATACTCATAATTGCCGATATACACCGCAGTATAACTTTCTACGGCACGTTTCTAAGGCAACATCGCATTCACTAAACGCGCTTTTGTCCCGCTTTGAATCATCGAACTCGTGGCTCAGTGGTAGCGTCTCCGTCTCACACTCCGGAGACCCTGGTTCGAATCCCACCCAGCCCATCTTGTAAGTTGTTTTTTATCCATGAAGTGCCTTCCGGCATTTATCGCTCACGGCCAACGCCGCCGACGACACCGGCTTTTCTGCGACGCGAGCTCCTTAACGTTATCGCGTTAAAATTTGTTCGTCTTAGAAGAATATTTGGCAACATGACTAGGCGCATCCCAATGGTAAAGGAAGTAGACTTACAACGGGGAAAAAATGACATAGAAAAGCTTTTATTTAGCTTGACTTAATAGAAAACTGTCTTCAAGTGGTACTCTTGCTTAGTTTCATCCAGGGTGTTGTACTTGAGTCGCGTGCGGTCGCGCAAGCTTTATCTTGAAAGCAATCTGCTTTGGGTGCACAGTCTAGGTGGGCTGATGGCTCATAGCATTGCGCGTGCTTGTGTTCTCGTCGCTCAGTTTGCGTTACAGCGATAGACAGCGCGAAGGTCACTTCGCTCGCTGCTGCTGCCGCTATTCCTCACGCTAGCGTTTTGAGTGTCCGCAGTCATCGAATGTGAAGTGTTCATGTTTGGCTGTGCGCGCTGACACCATGCTTGTCAATTTAGCTAGTAAGCGAATGAAAAAGGCGTTCTACTCCGGCGGTTGCTGCGTATGGCACTGCCGTGAGAGCCCTGTTTTGAATACTATCTCCGACGCGGACACTCCAGGCGCACCGAGGGCCGATAGCTTCGTGTACGCTATAGCACCCATATACTTGCGCGTCACCCGCGTTTACGAAGTGGAACATCACTGTCTCTTTGTTTCCACGTCTTGATTTCGCCTCCGTCCACGGGCGACGTGCGCCGCAGGCCTCCAGTAGGGTGCCTCAACGCGCGCGCCCCCGGGCGCTGCGCATGGAGGCAACCTAGCCTGCAGAATCGGTAGCGGTGGTGGTCACTCCGAATGTTCGTCTTAACTGAAGAGCACTTCTGAGGCAGTTCGTTTTAAGCGGATTTTTTTTTTCATTGATTCTATGGAAAACAAACAGTCTTTTCCGTGTTGTTCGTTATATCAGAGAATGTGGCTTAAATGAGTTGTCTTAGCGAGAGTTCACTGTATTTCTACCATGTGACCGCGGCTTCCCATACTTCAAATACACTTTTCACCACTTCGACACTCCTAATGCTAACGCATTAAAACGCCCGCAGAAAGCCTTCTGGGCAGATAGACTTCGAGACTACAGAGTGTCCCGGAACCTCCTTCTCCACACTGACTGTCAGTCACGCATCGCAACCAGCAGGGAGGTTCCTGCGGCAAAATCCCAAGATGGCGCGCCGCGCCACCGCTTTTAATTAAAATCGTGCACACAACGTCCGTGACACGCGCTGCACAGTATGTCGATGAGCGTCGCAACAGGTTTTGCGGCACGGGCGCGCATGGACGCGCGACCGCGCGTGGCAGCAGCGACAGTCGGTTCATTAACGATCAAGCGCGCGGAGCGCGCACAAAAGGGGGCGGGGATCTCCTCCGAGAAAGCGAACAACGCGAACGCATCATCAAAGTGGGCGCACGGGCGTCGCAGTGGCAGCCGCGCTAAAGCCCCCCCGCACGGCTTAAGAGGCGCCACCGCACGACGGGGGCCGCGTTAATTTAATGACGCGAGTGCCACAACTCGCACGCGAGTCACCTCTGCACCTTGGCTCATTGTGAGCGAGGAGAGGGCGCGCGCGCGCGCGCGCGATCTCGGCCGCAACGCGACAATGGCCGCTGCGGTTCGCGCCAACGAATTGCTGGTAAGGCGCAGCCGGCCTGGCCGGGCAACAACAATCAGTTCGTGCGGCCAGTATTACGGTACAACTGGCGGGAAACAAATGGGCTCTGCGTGTTCTCCCGGCGAGGAGACAGCAGCACCGACGGCCGGACTGGACGCACGCTTGTTTTCACATCTTTCCAGACGAGGCTTCTTAAAAAGAACACTAAAACAGAAACACTAAATTAACTTATAGACTGATAACGTGTTATTCCAAAACCTTTTTTTAAAATTCATTTCAGGATAGTAGGGAGCTTGGTTACAGAGAAGGTGCAGCTCAAAGTTGAATTTCCTGAATTTCGCGTCCGAACCGCCAGCGCTGGTACGTCAGTGTGACGTCACAGATTCCAAAGCGTTTGTTTTGTGATTTGGCCGTTGTGGCTCAGCGATGATTCTCAGAACTTTCTAACCTTCCTCTGCTGCTCTCTTATGGAACGCAATGTAGCCCGCCTTTACAGATGAACCATTAACAGGCCACAATAGTCGCCGTCAAAATCCATGGCGTCAGCGCGAACTGGTACAGCAACTTCAAGGCGGCGTTGTCCCCCCCCTGCTCCCCCTACTTTCGTGTGTCTCTTCGCGCTTACCAAGCATCTTCTCACAGTAAGAGCGGCATCTCTTTTTTTTATTTTACGGGTTATTTCACTGACACAGATCAAGTTATGCTTGTCTTACAGTTTTCCTTTATTGACGGGAAGCACGCTATCATTACTTATCCGCTGCTCAACTTTCGTTATCATAAATATACCGATAAGCAACACAACCGGCCCGTTTACCTAAAATGCAAGCGTGCAGCGATGTACTTAGTAGTGCAGCTGGTAGAAACTTATCCGCAGCTCATTGACGACAACCGCTAGGTAGAGATGTTACGCACACGTAGAAGAGACGACTGGAAGGAGGGCATGTCATCAGCTGTAGCGCGCAGAGGTAGGCTACCCAGGGATGCGCTGGCGACTACCCTCACAACTTCGCTCAGCAAGATGCAGCGCAGCACGGGGTACCATTCTTTCCAAGTGGGATTCCTTCCTATGTGTACGTATACACAAGAACACTGGGCTGTCAAGACAAAAATACAAGAATGTAAAAGAAACTGAAGATCGTCGTCTGTCGGCAAATTCTCTTTTCATCTTCTTTATCGAGTGTTGCTGGTGCGTCTTCGGAGAGCCGGCCTTTTTTAGGAAACAGCACACAGCACTGTATCATATACGAAGCTCCCCCGCAGCCCCCACCCACATAGATACACATCGGCGCGCAGCGGACGAACAACGTCTCAATCGCGCGAGCCATTCATTCAGGCCGCACGTGCGTATATATCGGCGCACGAGAAAGCAACGGTCGAAGCGCGGCACGGCCGCTCTGGACGCCGCCACATAAACATTAGGCTTTACACGAAAGCGCTCGGGTCGGCGAGGCCCACGGCGCAGGGGTCGCGCGAGCGTTCGGCCGGCGTTGTCCAGTCTCCTCCCTTGACCAGTGGAGGGTTGGGAGAACAGCTTAACCCCCGCGGGCGAATAAGCGATCGCCGGTCGTGACCGGGAATTAATTCTGCGCCCAAAAGGATTCCGCCGTCACGATTCCCATTTGAGGAAAGCCATTGTCCGCAGCCGCAAAGCGCACGCTGTACACCGGCGGCGCAACGCGAGCGACCGCAGCCGCGGGCGTTCGTCGAGCCGCCGAGTAAACAGTGCGGCCCCCGCTAGGAATCGAAGATGAATACGCAAGGAATGAAGGCAGAGGGAGGAAGGCAAGGGGACGTTAGCTGCATCGCGAACCGGATAGAAAGCCTGCCCCCCCCCCCTCCCCCCTTTCTTTTTTCTTCTTCTTTCGTGCACCTCGCTGTCTTTCACCGAAAACAGAGCGTTCACGGCGACCATACGGAAAAGAGATTATGGGCACGCCCATTTATTTTTGTTTCGACCTCATGCGCCCGCAAACCAGTTGGCTTTTGGCAGCGCTGCGCACGTGTCCACTTATACGTGGTTAACCCGCATGCTTAAGCAGACGGAGGATAGTAAAGAGAGGCGAAAACTAATGATAACAAAAGTTAGTCCTCGGGGCAATTGACTGCGTGCGATACTCGCTCAGGGACGAGGGTTAAATATGAGATTGACAAATCATGCGTTGTTCGCAGTGAAGCAGCACACTTTGCACACCAATAAGTGCCGTAGGAACTTTCCAGGTGCATTAGTGACGTCACCGCAGTCCGTTCGGTGCAGCAGCTTGCATGTAGGGATTGGCATGACGGCCTTTACATAGCTGACGCTCCGAGCAGCTAAGCTACGCTATGAGAAACACGAAGGAAGGTGCCGCGGGGTTAGAATGTCACTCAGACATAAACTGGGGACGATGTGTGCGAGCATTGGTTCTTATACAAAAGTCGTGTTTACGGACTCCGACCTCTTCAAACCAAGCGCTCAAACTACGGACCATAGTTTCGTATACAACTCCCTTGATGGGCGATTTCTCGCGCTCAGGAAATCGCCCACACCACTGCCCTCAGTCTTTCCTTGCTTTGGCGTTCGCCTATTTGGGCAATCGTTTACGCAACGAGCATCGACTCAAACCGCGACGGGCTCCCACCCTCGTCTGTTCGCGACCGAAAGCACAAAATATCTCTTCGGCTTCCGGCACCGCGACAACACATTACGTATGTCCGACCGAATCTGAAATAAAGAAAAAAAGAATTGCAGGTCGTCTAAGGCGCCCGGAAAACACAAACAACGTGCCTTTATGCTTCCGGATCATTTCATGCCGGCGGTCGGCGATGCGCGTAAACGACAATCACCATCCCACCCCATATAAGCGTTGTGAGGAGGCACGCGCAAACCTTGTCGTGAACGCAAGCGTTTTTTCCCCCTTCGGCTGTTGCAAGCAACCGCTGGACTTACTTGCCCGCGTGTCGTCGACTTGGGTTGCGGGCCCTGGTAGATCGCCCGTGAAGGCGTTCCGCCGCACTGCTCTTGAACCGCAAAAATACCCAGGTACACTGCACTATCCCTTTCTCGGTTCGAAAGCCTGGTTCAAAGAACAGCGCAAATCCATTTGCAAAGTACGCTATGCGCATGTTCGTTGTGCGAACTTATGAGATAAGCAAGCTATACAGCAAGAAGGAATCGCCGCGAAGGGAGAAGCAAGCAGATCGAACAAACTAGTTGTTTATGCACCGCTCTGGCCATGTTCCCCTCAAAGTGACGAAGCCCGATGTATTTGTGTGCGGGGGTTTTGTACGGTGGCGAGTTGAAATAAAGCGCGAGAAATCGAGAGGCAGGAGAAGCAGCAAAACGTGAGAAAAGCGGATGGAACTATAGCAGTGCATGGTTATTGTGTCCATCTCATTTGCTTCCTTCGCGTAATTTGAGCTCGCTGCTGGCTATTTTCACAGTTTAACTCGTAAAGTTGCCGGCTCGATTTTCGGTTTATGCTGCTGATGTTGCAGAGATTATGAAGTCGGGGAAAAAATCGCATCATTTCCTAAAAAAAAATACTCTGCCGCCCTTGATAAAGAGCACTATAGAGTGCCTATATTGGGTGCTTGTGCCTATATTGGGTGCTATAGGCGGAAAAGTTTAGAGAAACATCAAAGTATGCGTTGTAATGGCTGTGAACAACTGCAGGAGATGCAGCATGAGAAGGTCCTTGGTGCTCCACCTGAGCAGGCAGATGGGTGTGAGGGTCAGCTATAGCTGTAAGGAAATGGAATAGCAGGCTTTACGATTCTTGGCTATTGCGTTTCGCGCGATGATGCTGACAGGAATGCTACACGCCGAAAGGGTAACGATATACAAGTGAGTTCGGCATCAAAGGGGCAGTTCTTACCATTGCTTTCATGCAGGGTTAACGGCTGAAATAGAAACGCTATGATTGACGCGTGAAAGAAAAAGAAAATGGGTGGGTACCACGCTTATATAGGAACAAGTGTTAAGCTCGGCCTTCTTTAATCTGCGTTCTACTGTCAAAGCAACTGTTATGCGAACTTAACGCTAATGAAGGACATTTTTGCCCAATGTAACACCAATGGAATGGAATTTTGCACACATGTAACGCTAATGACGAAAATGCAATCCAATGTTTATTCAAACGTTAAGCGATCACGCCAATGTAACAGTACGGCGCAAATACTTCGCTACAAATGCGGCCTCCGTTTCAACGCGACACTGATTTTGCTTACATTTCGTTTCATTTCGTTTTCTTTCTTTTATGGCGTATACACCCACTGTGCCGGATTGGCTGTGGTTCGGATTGGTATTGGGAAAGAATGTGAGTTACTTGCTTCACTTCTTTCTCCATATTTGGCTTCTCGATGATGATAATGCTAATAATGGCGATGATAAGATGACGATGCTGATGTGTTTTCAGAACTTAGTTTGTACCCGCTATGGGGGGTACGGCAAGAATCGGGCAGTTGTATGCACATTTAATGCATTAAGAAACATCATCTTCTACTGCCGACATCTACGCTTCTCTGTTGCCGACATTTTGACACCTTGCTTCTTGTTCTGTTTATCTATTCGGGAACATTCCCAATGACACATAGCTGTTCCAGGGAATTGGTCAGGAGTGGTCGCATGCCCAGTTGCCCAAGTTAATTGCCCATTAAGCGAGGCAACAGCAAAAGCCAACAGCCGTAAATTAGGAGGAAAAGGCAAAGAAAGCTTCGTTTTAAAATACAGCCGGGCGAAGACTCTTGTTGTGTTTTATAGGACTTTCTGTTCAGTTCCTCTGGTGCAAACGATACCCGGGTGTCAGTTTCCGCTGAGAAAAGCCGCTATCAAACAAATACATTTTCTACTGATGTTCGTCTATATAGAATCAACCGAATTCCACACGATTGGACGCAATTGGCCATTTGTGCTGATGTACCAACTTCACAGATAAATAAAACGCCATCAGTTAGCCTAACACTATTATAGAGCATAGATTTCAGTTGCTCAAACGGACACAGAAATGTTACGCCAACGTGCTGAATAATTTCATAGCTGTGCTTTCATTCCTTATTCAGATAAGTAGGTAGACGATCTATAAAAGGGTCTAGACGTTCAGCAGCTGTGCTCGGCGCTTAAATAATTAGTGAGGTCTGGAGTTAACATCTCTGCTTAATTACATTAGAAGAAAACTTATTCAGTTTTTTTCTAGCAAATCACCTTGTATACGTATGTTCAACGGTTATTCTTTTTGAGGCAAGTCATAGTTGACAGAAATTTACAAGCATGGGCTTTTACGTATTACCGGTATTTAGCAGCCTTTTCCAGGGAAAGTTTCTATCCCAAGCTTTCTTAAATTGAGCCTATGGTAGCTTTTGTGTTGAGAAGTGTATCAGGATGTTCGAAACTCAAATCTGTGAATTATGTGAGCGAAATTTCATTGCCGTTCTGTTCGCGGAGCATCTGTTTGTAGCAGTTGCATTAGTAGGATGCTGTCAAGGCTACGAGTACCCAAAAGTGTTAAAATTACTGTGTAATTCTGTTTACTTCTTTCTTTTGTGTGAGTCTGGTCCTTACTCCACATATATAACCCCTAACTCAATCACTGCAAGCAGCTGTCATGCTGAATTCACTCTTTAATATATTTAGCAACTCCCCACATGGTCATAACGAGATCTCCCTCACTTCCTCAAGTGTTCCAGGAGTGAACTCCTGGAACGCTTGAGAGATACAGTACCACCTAAAGCACTTCTGGGAAGTTCTTGACAACACTTCTTGGCCAATCTGGGCACGTGTTCAAAGAGCGTTCTGACACCGCGGTTTTTCGCATGACCAGATGCTAGACAATCGCGATGTCGGACATATGATTAACGATGGCGGCCGGCCAATGGTATTTACGAAAAAAAAAATGCTTTGTGAATTCTCCCTATGAAGGAACGCACCACATGCGAGCTCGCTGTCCGCAGTACGCCCATTATCAGGCAGGACATTCAAGACACACCCGGTCAGCGAACCTTTAGCGAAGCCATGGCCTTTACTTAATGCGCCTTTCCTAGATTCGGTCTCGTAGGCAAATACTGACCGAATAAGTTGATCGCGTACGCTTCTTTTCAATGACATCGGTAGGCATGTAGTGCTCCAGTGGGAGTGTCTGCGAAATGCGCACCTACCCTCCTCCTTTTCCTACCCTTCATTTCTCAGTCGTGGTCTCGGTTCATCACAAACACTTCTTTGGGAAAACTGTGCTACGTGTCGGATTGCAGCGGTCCACTAAGAAGCGTATACTTGCTCACGACATCAAGCTTTGCCCGCTCAGGTTCTGATCTGCTCCATCTTTGTCGGCCCGACTCCCCCATCTGTATAATTAGACAGCAAAATAATCTGCAAAACGATAAGCGCTGAACGATAGGCGACGTAAGCAGTGTTTCATCATGTAAGCATCCAGCGGATCCCGGCGAACTGCCAAGACATTAGCGTGTTTCCCAATTTATCTCTCCCCTTCCACAGTGCGCCCTTCCATCCCTAACAAAAGAAATGAAGCAACACCCTCCTCACTCGTACACACACGCACATGCGCAGTGTCTCTCCGGTTTCGCGAGATGAAATGGCCGCCGGCTGCTAAATATCGCGGATATAGCGCCGTCGAAACTTACCGCGCATCGGGTACAACGCCCTTGGACACTCAAAGAAGACAAAGATGAAGAAAGAAGAAGGGAGGAGGAAAACTCCACGCAGGCGTATGCAAACGGGCCTCTCGCTTTAGCGATAGTCTTCCTACTCCGGGTACACTCATGAAAGCGCTCACCGCGGTGTTTGTTCTGCAGTGGCAGCAGTTCGCGCGCGAAAAGCAAGCGCGCACGCACACCCCATTTCAGCCGAACACGTCGGGAAGTGTGCCGCACTCCATTTCGGGCGGGGGAACAGCGCTGGGGGGCGAGGAGGCGCCTGGGAAACAAAAGGCTCCGCTACGTACATGGTGTAAGAGCGCCGTTGTTGTTGTCTCGGCTGCGTTTTGTCGCGTGCACTGGTGTGGCTGTTTCGTTTAGTTCTGGCTTGATTTGGTTTTCATTCAACGTGGCGGCGCACACTCGTAAATAAAAAGGAGAGAAGGGACCGCGGGCTCCGTTTCCGACACAATGCGGTGTCTGCGTGCGTGCGTGTGTACTCTTAGCGGCAACAATAAATGCGCCAGCTGAAAAGACCCTTATTAGCCCGAGAGCTTGGAAAAACACTTGTTTGGTTTCGAGAGAAGGGACAGCAAGCAAATAAAGGAGCGAAAGCACGCCGTTCGAAACGGCGCATTCAAGCCTCTCGCGAACAAAGCAGAACTGCTTCGGAGGGACCCTGTTTACGCTCGGCGCACGAGAGGGCGCCATGGCGCCTTGAAAGAAGGCCAGAAATAAAAAAAAAAGAAAGAACATCTTGGTGAAAAGAGTACAAAAGCAGCTCTCGGAAGCCATTTTGTTCTCAAGAGCTTCGCCTCGGCTGCTGCTGTTGCTGCTGCTACTGCTGGCGCTGCCGTATGCAACAATGGGTTTCAAGCTTTGGTTGCCCGCCATCGCGTGCTCAGCGGTCGACAATAGGTTTCGGAGAGAACGAGCAACCCATGAAGTTTCTATTTCATAACAGGAGGCTCTGAATTCAGTTCCGCTCAATTAAGGACCGCGTACGCCGTGAAATATACGGCGTTAAGCTCATATCGTCACCTGAAGAAAACCTTGTCAAAGGAATCGAGATAGCTCCCTGAAACCGGGGCGTTCGACAATACTTCAACGCGCGCGACAACTGGTCAATCACGTATATCATGCCACGAGGGCGCGTGATGAAGAACGGTGTATGTTTATGTATTGCATATCACGCATGTGATCGTCATTGTGTTTTCTTGAGAAAGAGGGCAACAAGAAACGAGACACGTGCACAAAAATACATTTCGTTTGGCGCTCGCAGATGAATGTTGTTTGAACGAAAAGGCGAACATCTGTGAAGTTTCATCTACACGTGTACCTATATGTGCACGTATCACGCTGAACGTTAAAACAACAGAAGCTGACCAAGGCAAGAGGAGGCAAAAAATGGTCGGTATTCTCTTCGCCAACGGACATAGAATGGAGCGAAACAGGCAAGCTTACGACGAAAAGTACAATATCGAGAGTGGCTTTAAAGCCAGTAAGTCGCAAAGCAAGTCAATGATCGATTGTGGCGGAGGAAACATGTCAAAAACAATGAGCCCAGGAGACATTGGTCACAGCTGACAGAAGACGAGAAATGTTAGAACACTAACCATATTTCCCATTTATTTCAATAACCAATTTCAATCACCAATTTCACTGTCGCGCAGAGAGCACATAACGCCCACACTCGCAGTAGCCATACAGGGTTTCCGGTTCATGGTCAGCGGCGCACCACACCGACCTGATCCCAAAATAAGCGTGCAAACACGTAACCCCAGCTAAACCCCGAATTAAGTATGTGCCCACCCGCGCTAAGTTCTCTACCTATATTCGATGGGATATAGGTACAGGATTTAGGTTTTCATGTTCATGTTTAGGTTTCATAGGTAGAGGGTTTAGGTTTCATATAGGTTTTCATGTTCCTGTCCGTGCCCTTTTTTTACACGCTAGTGCAATGTCCCCTCATACGAATAGCCACCAACTAGCCCAGCTTTCGGTCTTAAATCCGATGTGAGCTGGCAACGATGCAACGCAGACATCGCTCTTGCATTTACTGCGCGCGAAACCCAACCGAGGTCATAATTTCGCGCTCAGACGTTACGTATCCTAGGTTCCTAAGTTACGTGGGAGGCGTTTTCAGCCATGCATCTGTGGAAAGATTTATCCACCTCCATGGAACAATTGAGGAGCCATTCCACTCTGCGAAGGTGGATGACCATCGAAGCTGTAGCACGTCACAAGAGTAAATGTATATATTTTCATCATTTGGTAATGACACTCACGATAGCTTTGTAATTACTGTGTATACATTGATTTGTTCGGTTACAACTTCAGGCGGAATCTTGGTGAAGGTCTAATTCTATACACGACCGTTTTTTTTTTTTTGAGTAGTTGAGTAACTTAGATTTATGTGAACGAGAAGAAAGGGGGTTAACCGAGAGGCCCGATTTTTATTATTCGTATCATGAGAAGCCAACAAACAAAGACGTGAAGGACAACATAGCGGAAATTACTTGTACTTACTAGCTGAATTAAAGAAAAGATAAATTAATGACAATGAAAGTGGATGGAAGAACAACATGGTGCAGGTGGGGCACGATCCGGCGTCTTCGAATTGCACGCATCGCACGTGTAGTGAGAGCCTCGCACGCGTAATGCGAAGACGCGGGATCATGCCCCACCTGCTGCAAGTTGTTCGTTCATCGACTTTCATTGCCATTAATTTATCATTTTTTTAATTCAGTTAGTAAGTACAACTAGTTTTCCCTATGTTTTCCTTGACGTCTTTGTTTATTAGATTGGTGTGGCACTTCAAAGTTTTCTAGCACAAACTGAGTGAACCATTTCTTGTTTGGTTTTCAAATATCCCCATTGCAGTCTCCAACGATGATCACAGTTGAGCCGGAGGAAACTAGCCGATGAACGTGATTGAAGAGCGGACAAAGAGAGGGCAATGCCCGCGTAGACATTGCCGAGGCCGGTCGCACACCGACAAGTTGCAACAGTGTGGAATGACTCAAGATTCTTTGTCTAGCTGTACGTGGCCTTCTCATAGCAACTGCAGAACACAAAGGAAATGCGCTGCTCGGGGGTACCCATTGCTTACGGGGGTATGAGCCATTGATGATGATAGTTTTTGTTGATGCACGTAAAATTCACGGAACCCTAGCCACATACAGCTTCGCTGTAAAGCCAACCCGATATTTCAAACACAAACAACCCGAAAAAAACCGAAGAGGACTGTACAGAGCCCACTCCTCGCTAAGTGAACACCTGCTCCTAAGCATTTAGACACCTTAGAACGTTCGTTTTTCATGCCACATTTTCGCGCGACACAGAGTGCAGAAAAAGGGCACTCAAGACTTTTTTAGTTTTGCAACAATGCCACTGACTTTTTTTTTCTCAGTTAATATACCGAGGCAAGCAACCTACATAAGGATATTTCAAGGTTATTCACGAGCGCTACCTCCGCCGGCCAGCAGAGCGTGTACGCGATGAAGGATGGACTCGGGGCTCTCATTTGGGACAATTACCTGGCACGCGGATGCACGTAAAGCGCCGCCGCTGCATCATCTGAACAGGGCCATAAAAAACGCGGCTGGCCACAACCGCATCAGCGGGAGCGCCAGAGCCGTCACTGCGCGCGTGCGTGGTTTGATCGAAGGCCCGGCCGGGAAGGAAAAGCCAAATAAAAAGAAACAAGAGCGAAAACAAACCAAGAACAAGCCTCGATCGGCTCCGAGCGCGTGCAGCACACATGTCTGCCCCGAACGAGCGTTATTCCGCGCTGAGGATGTGTGTACACGTATACTATACACGCTCGGAGAAAGAAACGGCGCCGAGGTATGCCGGAACAAAACCAACAAGGACAAGGCCGCCGCACCATCACCGTCAGCGGCGTTTATATGGAAGGAACGCCACGTCGGGGAAGAGGACCCGATTGCAAGGCGCAAACGCTCAGGGCAAGGCGAGCCGAGCGCCGATGCATCTTGTGGTCTGTCAAAAGCCGATTTGCAGCCAGGCGCGGTAATTAAAAGCGGGAATGGCCGGCCGGTCTGCTCTCGCCTTGTGGGTCCTCTCGCCCGCCAGCGTCCTCGGCGCATTATTGCGTTGAGATGGCGCGCCAATTTGCTCCCCCCCCCCCCCCCCCCCCCCGACCGCAAACGTGTCTGGTGGACCCCAGCACGATCCTTCACCGTGTTTTGCGCGCTCTGTTGACAGAGAGGCAAGTGCGTGCCATAGCCTGTGCGTGGGCTAGGCTGGCACAAGGGCCCGGGCCAATATCGCGACACCCGCGTGAGTTCTGACCGCGCGCTGCAGTCCGGGGCTTATGTTGCTTTCGTACTGTTTCGGATAGCGAAAGAGTTTTCCCTATGGATTTCCCTGCAGCTGTGCCGCACGCGCTGTTTCAATATCGTATACATTCATGATGCATAGTTCAGGGTAACTTACTCTCCGTTTGGCAGTTTAGTGGTCGTGTCCGAGTAGCAAATTGCATCATACAGTGCGCTGGCTCAGGCCGACTTCTCTGCCCTCCATTAAATGAATTTTTCCGATTACTCCCCAGAACACCTCCAGAGGTGGGAAGGGAGTGAACAGGACATTATTTTGCGCAATAGTAGAGAACACCACTTCCTAAAAAAATATAAAAAAATTTGGAGGACGCCTAAGCTTCGCCTTTAAGAGTGGAACGCAATAGTATTCGAAGATCCCCGACTGCTTCTCACGCTTTTTGGCAACTACAGCATATATATGTATATATGTATCCGTGATGTTTACCAGGAAACGCTGGCGGCGAGCGCTATGCCTGAAGGCGGACTTTCTGGTAGAAACACGACCTCTTGAGCAGGCCGTGATGCAGCGAGGCTAGCGCCATCTGGAGGTGTTGCAAGAGACGGGCGCACCGCTCCGTGGCCTCCAAGATATTCGCGCGTCGGCGCGCGCAAATGGCGGATGCCGTGGCTGGTCTATGAATCGTAGAAACGCTGGAAAATGGGGTTTGAGCTATTGCGTAAAAGAATTATGTTTTCTCGTACATTCAAATTACAATCCGGTGCTATGATGTGTGTAGGTTGTGCAGAAATCGTACTTTACGATTTTTCAACGTATTTTAGCTTGAGAAATTCAGTTAGTTTAGTAACTTCCTTGTTCCACGTGGAGGGCCTGGGTATGCGTGGTTGGAAAACGGTTTTGCCGGAGCGACGTGTCCGCCGGACGCCGTCACCGGATTTTCTGCGACACGGGGCTCTTAACGCTTTCGCGTTGAAAAAAATTCACTCCGAACGGGGACGCAGTTAGGCAGATGCTGCTTTAGCGACCACTGCTCAATCAATAATGACATATTGTTATTGCAATATATATATATGTATGTTATACGGAAGTTCATCTCGATGGCAGGGTGGAGCACACACAAAGTGGATCCTTCTGGAACGCAATGTAAGTAACCTCTCACACACAGGATACACCATCACTACATGCCTTTACCTTGTGTCCCACGTCCCAGGTTCTTGTGCTCTCTGGGAGCCGCTAGCTCTGTGTGGAAAGCTTTTCGGGCCTCAGATGCACAACGACTACTGTAATTAGGGTGTCGTAGGAGTCGAAAAGCGAAGCAAATTTGTGGGAAAGGTGACGTCGATGCGTAGCCATAGATGTCTTCCATGTTCAATAAATAGATAAATAAATAAATAAATAAATAAATAAATAAATAAATAAATAAATAAATAAATATTTGTCCTATGTGCCCATGAACAACAGGGGGTCGAAATACTGGCACCCAGAAAAAATGAGAAACGTTGAAAGAAAAACAACCAGGATTAAAAGTTATAAGATAGAAAATACACTGAAACCAATAACAAGAAAAGAACAGAATAAACAGGTATATATTGAGCAACAATCCAGCGATAACACAGACTTGAGAGACTGAGTACATATACGGTAGCAAAGAGAAACTATGAGAAGACAGGAGAAAAGAACAGCTGTATCGAAATAAGGCTTAAGAGAGAGTGCGAAGTGCTCGGAACAGAAAGAGAACAAAAATTTTTGAAAGATATCAACCTGGAGAAAATGACAGTTGCATAAGAACTTGGCATTCAGTGAAGAGGCGAGTGTGTGCTGAAAGATGCAGGAACATGGAAGGGTCTATGTTCCCTGGTAGTATTCTGTGGAATTCGTAATGAAACAAACTATTATATCTGTGCATGCAATAATTCCACGAATGACGTCGTACAAAAAGAGGATGTCAGTAAGACTACGTTTGCAGCTGAGCGGCTGAAGCGTGGAACTTGAAGCGTGAAACTCGACAAGTTGTTAGTGCACGAGGTCAGACACAATCTTTATATTTACTGATCAACTTTTAACAGCGGAGCTGCGTAAGCTTTTAGTTCCGCCGTGGAGCGTTACCAGAAAAGAAGCGGATTACCAGAAGAAGCGGATTACCAGGAAGATCGCCATACTGTCAAGCGAGAAGCGATGCGTCGCCGCCGAGCTGATCCGGAACACCGCGCCGAAGCTGCGGCTGAGAAGATGATGATGATGATATGTGGTGTTTAATGGCGCAAGGGCCAGGTGTGGCCAAAGAGCGCCATGACAAGTGGTGATGTTGACGATGTATTATGGAGATGTGACTTGGCTGTAAAGTGGCCTAAAAATAGTTGCTGTAAAGTGCATAAAATCTACGTGATATAAAATTATGGCGATGACTAATGACGAATACTATGAACATTAAAATCCATCGTAAAAGAATGACATAGAAATGAAAATATATGAGATGGTAAAAATAGCTGGAGCACTGTTGCCTCGCCGGAGCCCTTGAAACACAAGGGCCTAGAGGCACGTGCTATACGAGAGAACTATCACAGCGCCATCCTCTGAAGAGAGGAGACGCTACGAACATGTGGGGCTAACAACATGTAATACAACATCTTTCAGGTAACTTAAGACTGCATTGGTGTCAAAGAGTGGTTCTGGGCCAAGTAACATAACAGGATGAAGGGGGATGTGCTGCCGGTACGCTAAGAGAAAATGTTTCCTTCTTTCAGATTCGGCTTCCCGACACTCCAGTAGAACGTGGAGGACTGTCAGCCTCTCCCCGCATCTACCACAGGTTGGAGGCTCGTTTCCCGTGAGTAAAAAGTTATGTGTTCCAAAAGTGTGTCCTATTCTTAGACGGCAGAAGAGGACATCTGTCCGGCGGGATTTTGTTACAGGAGGCCAGAAACCTAATTGTGGCTTTATTACATGCAGTTTATTATTTATTTCTTCGTCCCACATGCGTTGCCAGTGGTTTCGTAGTTTCCTTCTTAAGAAAGGCTTCAGGTCTTTGACAGGGACCGAAGCAGTAGGACTAACTGCATGTAATGAAATTGATGTAGCCATCTGATCCACTAGAACGTTACCCTGGATGCCCCTATGGCCAGGCACCCAGCATATAATCACATGCTAGTTAGATACATATGCTTTACATAACACGGAATAGAGTTCAATTAAAACAGGATTTTTGCACTTACAGAACGATATCAAAGCCTTCACAACACTTAGGGAGTCCGTAAAAATAACTGATTTTTTGAGTTTTGTTTTCCTTATATGCTTCACGGTCGACAATATTGCGTAGGCCTCAGCCGTAAAGATACTAGTTTCCGGATGCAGTACGTCGGATTCCGAGAAGGATGAACCGACGGCTGCATAGGACACCCCGTCGTGTGACTTCGATGCGTCTGTGTAGAACTCCGTACAGGAGTATTTGTGCTGGAGTTCCCGGAAATGCATTTGGATTGCAATCTCTGGAGCGTTTTTTGTAACTTCCATGAAAGATGTATCGCATTGTATCAACTGCCACTCCCAAGGAGGTAGCAACTTGGCTGGATGCATTAGGCGAAGTTCGAGAAGTGGAACATGCATTTCATGACTAAGCTCCCTCACACGCAGCGAGAAAGGCTGTCTTACGGAAGGACGATTACGAAACAGTGTAGCATTTGTCATGTCGTTAATGGTGTTAAAACAGGGATGTTCAGGATTAGAGTGGACTTTCAAAAAATATGTTTGGCTGATGTGTGTTCTCTGGATATGAAGTGACCACTCATTCGATTCTGCATATAAGCTTTGTACGGGACTCGTTCTGAAAGCTCCTGTGGCTAAACGGATACCCAGATGGTGAACAGGGTCTAGCATCTTTAGCGCGCTCGGGGCGGCAGAGTTATATACCACGGCACCATAATCTAATCGTGACCGGATGAGGCTCTTATACAGATTCATTAGGCACTTTCTGTCACTACCCCACGTAGTCTGGGATAGAAGTTTCATTAGGTTCATTGTTTTCAGACACTTTTCTTTGAGTTGTTTAATGTGTGGGACGAGAGTGAGTCTATTGTCAAGTATAACACCTAGGAATTTGTGCTCTTTGTTTACAGGTATCTGTTGTCCACACATTTGTAAGCAAGGATCCGGAACTAGGCCTCTCTTCCTTGTAAACAGCACACAAGAACTCTTTTGAGGATTGATTTTAAAACCATTTTTCTCTGCCCACCCTGACACCTTGTTCAAACCATGCTGTACCTGTCTCTCGCATACTGCGAGGTTACAGGATTTGAAGCCTATTTGAATGTCGTCCACATAGACGGAATACAAAATGACTGGTGGTAAGGAAGCACGAAGCGTTGTCATTTTAACAATAAAAAGTGTGCAACTGAGCACGCCTCCCTGGGGTACACCAGTTTCTTGTGTAAAAGGACGTGACAGCACATTGCCGACTTTCACCCGGAAGGTACGATTGCACAAGTAGCTTTTTATTATGTTTATCATATTACCATGAATGCCCATTTCCGATAAGTCTCGCAAGATGCCGTACCGCCACGTTGTGTCGTAAGCCTTCTCCATATCCAGAAATACCGATAGGAAAAACTGTTTGTGGATGAAAGCGTCGCGAATATATCCTTCAATACGTACAAGATGATCGGTTGTGGACCGCCCTTCTCTAAAGCCACACTGACAGGGATCTAGCGCTTTCTTCAGTTCAAGGAAGTGAATTAGTCGTCGATTAATCATCTTTTCAAATACCTTACAAAGGCAGCTTGTGAGGGCTATCGGGCGGTAACTTGCCACTAAGGAAGGATCTTTGCCCTGTTTCAAAGCAGGGACAACAATGGCTTGTTTCCATGCGGTTGGAAGGTACCCCACAGCCCAAATGGTGTTAAATAGTGCAAGTATTGTAACTTGCGTGTCACCGTGTACGTTTTTAATCATTTCATACATTATTCTATCCAGTCCTGGCGCAGAGCTCTTGCATGCGTTCAAGGCAGCTCTCAACTCTGCAATACTAAAAGGACGGTTGTATGGTTCGTTCTGACGACATTTTCTGATTAGAGGCTTACATTCTTCTATTTGTTTGTGTTTGAGAAACGATTGTGAATAATTTGTTGAGCTTGACACGTTTTCAAAATGCTCCCCAAGTGAGTCTGCCTGGTCTTGTAGTGTATCGCCCTGTGTGTTTACCAGGGGGAGTGGATGTGTTTGCCGCCCTCTAATCCTATTAACTCTGTTCCAGGCTTTGGCCTCATCCCTAAACGAGTTAATGCTCGATAAAAACTTGTGCCAGCTTTCTCTTCTGGCCTGTCGGCGGGTTCGCCTGCCTTGGGACTTTATTTTTTTAAAGTTGATAAGATTCTCTGCAGTGGGAGAAGCGCGTAGCAACCCCCACGCCTTGTTCTGATTCTTACGGGCGATCCTACATTCGCTGTTCCACCACGGTACACGTCGTTTGCATGCCAGACCACTCGCTTCGGATATGCATTTTGATGCGGCATCTATTATGAATGATGTAAGATACTCTACAGCAGCATCAATTTCTAGAGAAGACATGTCGGCCCATGAGATGTTAGTGAGAGTTCGAAATTTCTCCCAGTCGGCTGTGTCTATCTTCCACCTAGGAGCTTGTGGAGGATATTCGTTTTCTTTAGGTGATCTTAGCGGTATAGGGAAGTGGTCGCTGCCGTAAGGATTGTTGGCAACTTCCCATTCGAGTTCAAGCAGTATAGACGGGGAAACTATAGTAAGATCTATTGAAGAAAATGTTCTGTTTGCTAGAGAGTAATATGTGGGTTCCTTTTTATTCAGCAAGCACGCACCGGAAGAAAAGAGGAGCTGTTCAACAAGACGACCTCGCGCGTCTGTACGAGAGTCGCCCCACAGGCAGCTGTGCGCATTGAAATCGCCAAGAACAAGATAAGGTTCTGGCAATTCGTCTATAAATGACTGAAATTCATGCTTGTTTAATTTGAAGTGTGGGGGTACATAAAGCGAGCAAATGGTGACGAGTTTATTTAAAAGAACAGCTCGAACCGCCACTGCTTCAAGGGGCGTTTGTAGCTGTAAACGCTGACAGGAAATATTTTTATGAACCAAAATGGCAACACCGCCTGATGATACGACAGCATCATCGCGATCTTTGCGAAACGTGACATACGGTCGGAGAAAGTTTGTGTGTTGTGGTTTTAAGTGTGTTTCCTGTAGACACAGCACTTTTGGATTGTGTTTTTGGATAAGCTCTTGCACGTCATCAAGGTTCCTGAGAAGTCCTCTGACGTTCCATTGAATTATTGGTGTATCCATATTGGTAGTAAATAAGTGCTGTGTATACGGAAACAGATGTATTAATTACAGAGATTTCAGAGCTTAGGTTCCAGAGCTCTTTCGAGGCCCTGTAACCGGGGTTTTACTCTTTTTGAAGCGTTCGAGAGAACCTCGACGCTCCTTAGGCGCTTGGTGCGCCTTGAGGATGGGTGTAGTGTCCATTGCCTCTTGTGAGGCGCCGGACACGTGCTCTTGCGAGCGAGATGTTTCCCGAGAGAGTCCCGCCTTGGAGGGCAAGACCCCTGCGCCCACCAGCCCAGAGGTCGATGGGGCACCCTGCGGGATTTGGCTGCGCCGGCTGTTGCCAGCGCTGGAAGGGGCCGGGGAGGTTGGGACAGCCTCGGCGGCGGCCACCTTCGGGGTCGGTGGTCCCTCATTCTGCGTCGACGGAGCAGCGCTAGCTGCAACCGCCGCGGGGGCAGATGGCGTAACTGCCGACTCACTGCCTGTGGGTCGGACAGCCGCCGGAGGCCGTTGTGACGCTGCCCCCTGACGCGCCACATCGGCAAAGGTTTTCTTGGGCAGGTACGATACCCGCCTGCGTGCCTCCTTGAAACTTATATTTTCCTTTACTTTAACTGTTACAATTTCCTTTTCTTTTTTCCAGGATGGGCACGCCCGCGAATACGCGGCGTGCTCCCCATCACAGTTTACACAGTTGAGAGCATTCTCACAAGCTTCAGATGTGTGTTCGTGGGCACTGCATTTTGCACATGTTTGGCGGCCTCGGCAGCTCTGCGAGCTGTGGCCGAAGCGCTGGCATTTGAAACATCGGAGTGGGTTTGGCACGTACGGCCTGACACGGAGCTTGATGTACCCGGCCTCGATTGATTCGGGCAAGATACTTGATCCAAAAGTAATTATTAGGTGTTTCGTCTGAATCTCTTTTCCATCCCGCCTCATCTTAATTCTTCTGACATTGATCACATTTTGTTCGCTGAAGCCCTCCAGTAGTTCCGCTTCAGTCAGCTCAAGCAAATCATCATCTGACACAACACCACGGGTGGTGTTCATTGTACGGTGCGGGGTTACTGTTATGGGGGTCTCTCCAAATGACACTAGTTGCAGTAGTTTCTCATACTGTTTTGCATCGCGGAGCTCCAAGAGGAGGTCGCCACTTGCCATCCTCGACACTTTGTAACCTGGACCAAAAATATCTGTTAGGGACTTTGAAACAAGGAATGGTGAGATGTTTCGCACTGCTTTGTTTGGCTTTTCGGAATGAATAACATGGAAGCGGGGAAAGTTCTGGGTTTGGCGTCCAAAAAACTTGAAGACATCTTCGGTGCGCCCTCGTTTCTGAGGGCGATCAGTAAGGGAGGGGAAAGAAGTTTCCATGAAAAATGTATGCATTCGGCAACAGCGCCGACCGCCCACCACGGAGCCCAACGAGGGGACGCGGCAGAGCTTGCGTACAAGTCTGCACGACGCCAGTCGTACGCCGTCACTATAACCTAATATGGTGTACCCAAGGTTGGATAGCCACACAGGGTTAACCCTTGCCGCCAGGAGAAAGGAAGTAAAAAGAAGAGAGAAGGAGACAGGAAAGGTCAAAAAGTGAGAGATAAAGACGAAGATACGAGGAGGGAGAGACAGGAAAAGGCGACTGCCGATGTCCTCCAGGTGGGTCAGTCTGGAGGTGCCGTCTATGTGAAGCCGAGGCCGAAGAGGTGTGTTGCCTCCGCCGGGGGGCCTTAAAGGTCCAAACACCCAGCATCGGCTCAACCCCCAGGATCCCCTTTTCCCCAGACACGGCTAAGCCGCGCACGGCTACACGCGGGAGGGTCCAACCCTCGTGTGCTCGGGTCCGTGGTGTCGCAACACACCAAACGCCTGCTGACGCAGACGCCCCTGCGGGGTGCGGCTGAGAAGAGGCGACGCCGCGTCGAGGATCCCGAGTTTCAGTCCATGGAACGCGACAATCGGCGCCTGAACGCTCGGCGTCGCCGAGAAAGCGATCCCGGCCTGCGACTGCTCGAAAACTTCCAGCGTCAAGCCCGCCGAGACAACTTAGCAAAACCTCGCATAACCTCGAAAAACCTAGAAACAACTTAGCCAAGCTTACCATAGCCTCGCGAAACTTAGAATCGACTTAGCCAAGCCTACCAACAACTTAAGAAAATTAAGCATAACCTCGCAAAACATATAAACAACTTAGGTACGCCACGTAAAAGCTAGTTGATCACAAGCTCGGCTGTTGACTCCAGCCTTGCACCACTAGTGCAAGCTGCGCACGTTTATTTTTATGCACACGCTCGATTAACATGCTATTTGAATTGCCTGTGCCATATCCCACCGCTGAAGCGCGTTCAAGTAAGGGAAGACATACGGATGTGAACAATTTGAGGAAGGGAAGTCGAGTACAGAAATCTTTGTAAGTCTGCAGACAGACAACAACGACGACGACGACAATAATATTAATAATAATAATAATAATAATAATAATAATAATAAAAGCATCACAGATGCCTCCGCAACCAGCGTATGCGAAGCAGCGGCCGACAACAAAGGGCAGGGTTTGACCAGAACCCCCTTGTTTGAACCTAAAGACATCAGACGTTCCAGCGCTCCTCGGGAGACAAGACAGAGCGCACATGTCTCGTATTTTTCTGTTATGCGCTAACATACATTCCAAATGGGCCAAGATTCTAGGTGTTTATGCTGCGCGCGTTGGACAGGCAGCCGGTGGTGCGAAAATCGGTGAACGCCGTAATCAAGCCAATTCGAATTGACCCGCGGACTAGTATCCGTCGAGCGTGCAAGGTCACGTCGCATCACACGGCGGCGCAAAGCGTACAGGTGCTGAAATGCCGCGGGGCGCACGGCCAAACTGCCGACCAGGGGAACCAACTTTCTCGCCGAACGCGCACTCGTTTACACCCGCGACGCTTTGACTGATCGCACTCCGCGGGGCCATTCATCAACGCTTCTGAAAGTTTCGCGGCGTTTGTTTTACGTAGTTATTTCTCGTTGCGGCCTCCGTTCTCGGAGGCAGGCAGAATGTAACGCAGGCCATTTAAAACAAACTTGGAAGGATGGCGTGATTGCTCACGACTGCATCACTTTGATGCTCATTAATAGCTGAATCCTGGAGGCAGTCGCAGAAACTGCGCGCAAGACAACGCACGCCACGGACAGTGATTAAGAGCTGTGGTACAGAGCCGAGGCAAAAAAAGAAACAGTTAGCGGCCTTCGTATTATAAACTAATAGCAACAAGAAAAAGCGCAAGTGAGTTATAAGCCGCTTGGTTCCGCGAATCGAGTCATTCTTCGCTTTCCGCCGTCTTCTTCATGGTCGGCGGGTCGTGGTAAATGACGGCAGCCATTAAAGAAATATATAATAAAGAAAACGCACAGTAACCTAGTGGGAAAGAAAAGCGTTGGTGAAGGTCTTCAAGAATGTCACGCTCTTCGTAACGTCTACACAAAGAGAGAGAGAGAGAGAGAGAGAAAGAAAGCCAGAGAGACAGGATTCTCGTGTCTTTCCTCCTTTCCCCGCCTTCGCAACCCCCTCTAGGTTTCGGTAAAATACAGAGAGATCTAAGAACAGAAACTTGTCCCATGCATGGCAGCTAAAGTCGCACTCCATTTCTACGTAAGAAGACGCCATTGGAGTGACGATTACCCTCGAACTGCTCTTCTTCGGCGAGCGGGTGACAGGCCCTCCGAGGAGGTGACTGTTAGTAATTGCGTCCTTATGTTGAGCATTTCGGAAAGAGAAAAGCGGGCTGGAGAACGGCGGAGCAACGGCGACCCGCGCACTTGAAACGGTCCAAACACCGCTTCGCCCCCATCCCCCTTCCTTGCTTTCTATCCGTACTTGCTTTCTTCCTTTTTTTTTGCGCCTTCTAAAGGAATCTCCGAGTCAGTAATATATGACTTTAAAAAATTGGAGCAACTGTCCGACGCTTCCGGCCTTTGCTGAGTCTGAGTAAATATGTGCCAAGTGCTCTTGCTGCTGCCGCTTCTTCCCCTCCGAAAAGTGGTGCGCCCCAAAACGAGACGCGAGAATGAAAGCTGGTATAGAGACACGTGTGACTGTGTTTAGGGACGCATAATGCGCGGCTGAAGCACTTATTTGGGGGTTAGAGAGAAAGAGGGTGAACCTAAACAGGGTGGTGGCGAGGCGTTTCAGCGTGCTTCAGTCGATTGCGCCTGATTTATGGTTGAAAACAGAGGCGCCTGAAGTGACACCATGGCGTCCTGGCTATTCCAGGGATGTAGGAAACGAAATAAAAACGAGATGTTTCGCCGTCAGTCCGCAGAATTTCCCGTCACGACCTCATAATTAATGAAGCTCAGTGTCTTCCTGATCTCTCACCAAAGGGAGTCAGCAGTTGATGGTTAGCGCATCTTGACTGGCTCTACTTCCGCTGCCCTTTCACGGACTCGCGTATTCGTGGCCTCCCTTGCGAAGTCACCGTCTTCTTAAACTTCTCATTCCCTATAATAATGGCAAAATAAAGTTAAATGAAAGTTAGAGAAAATCCAGATCCCACGGAGCTGCAGCAGCAGGTGCAAACTAATTGAGCTTAAGTGCAGATGGTTTTTAAGTTTAACTTTAAGCGGCCAATTTCGTGGAAAACATCAGTACGAAAATTAAAATGTGGGTACGGTACGCTTGGCGTCCTATGGCTTGGTCAGCAAGGGCAGGAGTTCCCTGCATAGAGAGCCTATTATGATGTCACCCGGTTGAATGTTTACACGGATGCAAGTTTGGAGCACGAATAGAATGCAAGTGAATATAATGAGCTGCATGAACTTCCCGTCAAGCGTTTCTAAATGATTGAGCTCGACGACCCCTCATTTTCGTTCAATTCAAAAATTCTTATGGAATATTATCTTAGAGCATAAAGTGACTTGAAAGAACACTTTCCTCCGCAAGTCATGCGTCAGGCTCGGAGGGTGATAAAATAATGCTTAGAGGAAACAAGAAAGAAAGAAAGGAACCCTCCACCTAGCAGTTTACGCGGTTTCTCTAATTTCATTTAGCATTGGGATGGGTGACAAACCTACGTGTGCGGCTCATGCGGGACCCAAGAAACTATCGGAGACCTCCCATGCCTTTGTTACCGTAGGTACGACCCTCGCGACTATCTCCCGAAAGCAATAAACTGACTTCACTCAAGACCGTTTTCAGAACCGAAGATCATTGGACCATGGCCGTACGCGTTATTGGCACAGAAAGCAGCGACGGCGTTGCTACAGCATCTCAAATCAACAGCTCTCGCGATTTACAGTGTCGGTGAGCACCTTCCTGTGTACCCGCAAATAGTGCTCTTTCTCTTGTCTGCCAGTGCAGGGTAGCAAACCGGAAGTGCGTTTGGTTAGCCTCTTTGCCTTTACCTGCTTCTCTCTCTGTCTCTCTCTCGCAGGCGCATATCTTTTTTTTTTCGTACGTTGTACTGCTGCACAAAGATGCATTCATGCCGAACACAACATCATGGCCAAAGGTGAGGCAGAATGTTGTGCCCCCGTATTTGCAACGGTCTCGGCTCAAATACTAAATTCCTGGACTTTATCGAGTGTATAGGGCAGTTGCGCTTCTTCTCGACTGAGGTAGACAGTGCTTATGCGTAACGCTGCTGGCTGAGTCCTGCGATGAGGAGTTGTATCCTCAGTAACATGTCTGCATACAACAGTTCCTGCCATTAATCTTGTTAGTCTACTATGAGTCATTCTGAATCTGTCCGGTTATGAAGTTTGAGCCAAGCAATTGCCGAGGAGCATTGCGAAGGTGCAGCGTATATACCTTGTGTCTATTTCTTTTTTTTTTTAGTAGGAGGAAACAGGTTATTTAAATCCCGAACGAAATGCACAAAACGCTGTTCGGACCAACAGCTTAAACGCTAGTAGCCGGCCCAATATGCAGGTTATGTGGTAGGTTTTGCGTAACGGAGAACACAAGCAACGCTCAGACGCACCATGTCTTCATGCGTAAACATAATGTGCCACTGAAAAACACACCAAACCAAATTTTAACAGCCCCGAGTTCATGCTTGATGCGATCCAACGTACAATTCTATGAAGACAAACATGTCATAACATGTCATAACATCAAAATTAAGGTTAAAAAAAAGGAAAAAAAAAACAAAGGATCATTAACAATCTCACTCAAGTGAGCTAACTGGGTCAGAAATTTGGTTTTGATATGCCTAATAAATTGATAGAGTTGCAGAGTTTTAAGAAACTTTGTTACCTGTACGTATCTTACCAAAACAAACTCAACAATCCGCAAACGGAAATACAATTCTGTAGACGCCAGTAGGCTCTTCGGCAGATGACATCAATAAAAAAAATTCTGTAGAAGTTGATTTGTATGTAACTATGACAGATAGATTCGACGGTTCATTTGTGTTGTTATGGCAGTAGTAAATAATTTTCATAATCAGGCAGTTGCAGCATGATTTTTGAAATTGTAAACACTTTAAGCAGGATCATTACCGGACTACTTAAGTAGAGGTGAGGATTTACCCTCCCGTATTTCGCGTTGCATGGCAAGGCCGGGCAGGTATTAAAGTGCTCTTCACTTACCGTTAGCATAAGTTGATCAACCCTGGGTGCTCCTGCCTGTCGCTTCTTGCACACATGCGGTGGAACCTGTTTCGTAATAGAAGAAAAAGGGTACGAGACTTTGTTAATGGGGCACTAAATATAAGCTCTAAAGTTTAGTCTGGCGAAAAGGCGATTTTTTTTCAGAGCTTGATTTGCGATCATTTGGCAGGAAATGATTGTTTCTTTAGCGTACAAAGTCAACGGCAGAGTTTTTATTTCTTTCTGTTTCTTCAAAAAAGAACCTTAAAGAGTTCATTTGTGTTCGCTTAGCAAGATGACTGATTAATTGATCCATGGAGGTTAACGTCCTAAAGCAATATCGAGGCTGCGATAGACACTGTAGTGGAGGGTTACATATTAATTTTCACCACGCGGTGTTCTCTGAAGGGAACATGTAAATCTAAGTACGTGAACGTTCTTGCAATCCACCCACATAAATGTGCGGTTCATCATCATCATCAGCAGCCTGGTTACGCCCGCTGCAGGGCAAAGGCCTCTCCCATACTTCTCCAACTACCCTGGTCATGTACTAATTGTGGCCATGTTGTCCCTGCAAACTTCTTAATCTCATCCGGCCACCTAACTTTCTGCCGCCCCCTGCTACGCTTTCCTTCCCTTGGAATCCAGTCTGTAAACCTTAATGACCATCGGTTATCTTCCCTCCTCATTACATGTCCTGCCCATGCACATTTCGTTTTCTTGATGTCAACTAAGATGTCATCAACTCGCGTCTGTTCCCTCACCCAATCTGCTCTTTTCTTACCCCTTAACTTTACACCCATCATTCGTCTTTCCATAGCTCGTTGCATCGTCCTCAATTTAAGTAGAACCCTTTTCGTAAGCCTCCAGGTTTCTGCCCCGTACGTGAGTACTGCGGTTATCGCAGTACTCAGGGTTATCGTGGGCACTGCGATAACCGAAAGTAAAGTGCGGTTATCGCAACCGTAAATCGAGCCCGCGACCTCGTGCTCAGCAGCATAACGCCGTAGCCCCTTAGCCACCGTAGCAAATCATAACGTGATGGACACCACTTCACGACAAAGAGCTGTCATGTGAACATTGGTGTAAATCTGGGTGTGTCTGCACGTGAGCGGCGGGTGCTCTGAAAGATTGCTTCTTGTAGTAACGACCTTTGTGAGGAGAAGCCTGCTTCTGGAATATTATTCGTTTTCAAGCCGTGAGCCAGCACGTTCGAGTATTTGTGTAAACGTGCAACAAATGACATTACCATGCGACATATAAGCACCTTTAGAAATAAAAAAAAAAACGCCACGACGACTCCGCAGCCTGAGTTTCCGCTAAGCAGTTCGAATGTCAAGCACCCCAACCACCACTGGATGCTACTGCGCACTGCTCAGTAACAGTTGCCGTTTGCTCCGAGGCTGGCGCTCAAAAGATTGAATATGCAGGGCTCCAGGTACCTGGAAAAACTGAAATATTCTACTGCATCGGTCATGAAGCGGGCTACAAAGGCATCGTGTGCTGAGCGCCGATGATTCTAAGGTCCATTGGTGGTGGTGGTGGCACAAACCAGGCGTATCAAGACATGACACAGGGAGGGAAGGGATCTAAGGCGGTGGCGAAAGCGACTCTAAAGGTTGACTGAAGTATGAACGCGAATCTCTGTCATATCAAAGCAATGCGAACAGTGTATAAAGGGAACCATGTGCAGTAAAATCTGAGAAGAATAATAACGAAGGCATCAGAATGGAGCCGCGTGGCAGCTGCACGGAGGCCATAAAAACGTTTAGTTAATTTTTACCATGCAACAGTGCGAGGTAACTGTAATTTTTTTTTTCTCGAAAAGCGCTCCGGTGGTCAAGTCAGTCAGTGTAGCGCATGAATCTTTTATTCAACGCGCAAATTTTAGCTAAAATCATGGTGAGGGCGAAGCATGTGCCACGCCAGTCACGTAACGAGTCGTAGTAGACGTGACGTTGACATGATGTCATCCACTAGTCAGAAAGGCACGTAAATTAAATCAATATTAAATATTTAAACGAGAAAAGGGTTAAGGTAAACTTCTTTTTGTACACGATTTTCGCATAAATGCGATCGCTACTGCTTTGAGAACGCAGCATAACACGCTCGTCACTTCTATATAAACAAAACAAAAAAAGAAACATAGAAAGTTCAGTTTTGCTGATGTAGGTGCAGTGTTTACAAAGAAAACAACAGTACCGAGCTTTATCCGTGCAATATACGCCAGATGGAGAATACGCAAGAATTCACACACGGACAAAACAAAAAAGGTGATACGAATTAATCCTTTCAAAGGGTAGTGCGCTCCAGGAGTTCTCTCAATCACTCCGGCCCTTCGGAAGACGTTTTCAGTTCGCGCTTATACACCGCAAGAGAAGGCACCCCTGCGACCGGCGCTGCGCCGGCATAAAAAAAGCGCGACAAATTCTGCAGCCTTTTTCCTTCCGCGCAAACCTGCGCACGCCTCGCGGCACAGCGAGGTCAGCGATTCTTTAAAAGAAACGCTCCGCTTCACGTGTCAGGGAACAACGCAACGGGGCATATACTGCGACTGCGGGTCGCCACGAATAATGCATGACGGATTCACAGGCTCGCTTCTTCTACAGCGTTACGACGTGCGTGTACGGCGCGATAAGATAATCCGCGGCAGCGTCAAGGGCACCGCCACTCGACGTGCCTTACGCAAGAGCGGCACAGCAGCGACAGGCTGCCGGTTTGTATACAAGGCGAGCAATCGGGGACCCCCGCCGGACGGGTTCACTCTTTACGACTGATGCGGCGCGCGATCGGCGCCGCTATAGGGGAAGAGGGAGGGAGGGAGGGTTGCGAAGGTGCGGGACGCAGTATTGTACATTACGGCTAAATCGGAGCGCATCCCTGATAAACACCCCACGGAGACAGACGCACCCGCGTACATACATACAGACGCACAGACACGCATGCATACGCAGTGCGTCGGATTAGTCTGGTCTTAAGTTACTGCTCGGACGACCCGGAGGCTGTACACACACACACGCACGCGCGCGCGCGCGAAATACGAAATATACTAGAACACAAAAAGAGGGACCACGAATGAAAAGCAAGATTGGAACGAGGAGCACGGCCAGCTGCCTTTCTTTTTTTTTTGTTTTGTTTTAGAGGACGGAGTTTATTGTCGTCCTTGTCCCTGTATGCGATACGGCAGCAATCCGTTCGCGCGGAAGTCGCATTTGGCTCGGAGGGGCATATACGTGTGGTATACTAAGCGGGCGATGCATGCCATACAGTATATGCATTCGCGCGCGGGGTGGTCGACGAACGGACACCGCCGCGCGCGCGCTAATGACGACGCGGGGGTCGCCTAATTCCCCGGCGTTCCTCTTCGTTGTCTTTCGCCTTCATCGCCATAGGTCGTTTGGTGGACCCGATTAGGATGCCGCTCACACCGGCCGCAAGTCGGATGCTCTTGGCTCGCTCATATACACAGCCTATGAACGCGGAGCACACGCGCGCGCGCTTCCATATCCGACCTCCACCCGCGCAAGGTGCACCGCGACGACGATGGCGACCCTGTGCAGCGGGCGCCAGCGAAGTCCAACGAAAAAGAAAACAACGGGATGCCTTGCGCGCGCTTCTTCGTTTGGCCTCTCGCACCGGGCGAGGGCAGCGCGTCGTCGATGCTCGACCATATTCGCGAGACGCGGCATGCGAAAATGAGTCGCCGCATATTCAGCAGCCCCTGCGCGCGCGCGCGCCTTGTTGGATGTCCTTTGCGTATAACGCCGCTCGTCCTGTGCGCGCACAACGGGGGTATGCATCCAGAGGACGGCGCAAACGCAGCCACAATCTATACGCTGTTGCATCCAGCTGGCAAACCCGCTTGCCCCAGCCAGGAATGCTTCTTTCTTTCTTTTCTTCTCTGCGAGTCGGTGTCTTTTATTTTCGTTCCGAAAACGAGATAGAACAGCAGCAGCAACAGAAGCGGCGACCTGGATTCGTGGGTTACATGGCTGCTTATAGTGTAGCTTTTGTGGCTCCCTGTGGAGGGGAAAGAAGAAAGAAGACCAGCAATCAAACGCCGCGACGGCCTCAGGGTGAAATTTTCTCAGCCACGGGAAGGTGGCCCTGCTTGAAAGTGGATCTCGGAAAACTAAAGCTGACCCGATCTTGGCAAACAACAATCTTGGCTGACTTGACTCCTTTATGTTTGTCGAGATGAGACGACAAACGGTTAAGTCTGCGTCACCTTGTTGCGGGAGCTTCTGCGAGGCAGCCCTGCAGTGAAAGTACACCGAGCGAAAGAGAGAAAGTTAAATCTGATTGTTGGTATTTCTTTGTATTCAGATGACACCGGTAAAATACCATAGGTTCTGAAGTGCATATCAACGAAGTGTACATGCACTGCAAAGCCTATGATAACATGGAAGAGATCGCCGGCAAGACACAACCAAGCATTGTGCTAAGCGCGTTCACATAGATGTTCTTGCACAAAGTTGTGAACTGGCACGTGCAGGCTGTAAAAGACAGTGGGGTAAGCTTTCAGTAAGAAATATGTTATTTTGCATGTTATTGCTAACTCAGAAAATTGTGTTTATGAGAAGATACACGCGAAGTATTTGGTTAACGAATATTCTCATTATGCTTACGCGAACGATAATTACGTTAGCCCATATTTTAAGAATATAAACTTCACAAGCGTAACTAGCAACGTCACTGAAAGTATGAGTGATGAACTAAACTCGATTTATTTATATAGGCACTTGATTTTAAGGTTCCAGACGGCCGGGTGCGGGCTTAGCTTGCAATCATACTCACGTTTCGCAAATCTCTAACGTCATGCATCTTTTCATCACCACTTAAATTTGTTGAAGTTCTTCCGCTATGCACGTCGGGCAATAAGCAAATATACTAAGACTTTATGATTCATAAACACAATCACCTATTATCTAACGTTGAGCGTGGGTACAAGTGGTGTTTGTGCACGTTTTCACACCTAACAAGATTGAAAAGATATCGAAGCGGGATATCAGACACCTAGTTAAGTGGATAAAAGAAAAACACAGAAATGTGTCAGTCTTCGAAAAGTCGCCAACATTTCAAAAGGCCCTTCTGACTGTTCTCTCCATTCAGAACCCCTGCATGGCGAAGAAACCGCAGGAAGAAACTGTGTACTTAGTTTTTTCTTGCCTCCGCGAGGAGGCATCAGGTCTCAGAAGTGCCTTCCCAGTGTCTTCCGGACGGTTTCAGACGCGTTCCATTACTTTGGCTCGAATATTTCTCCTTAGCTGTCTACGTGGGCTGTCTACGATGCTAGCCATTGGCACACATCCAACAATAGCGAAGGTGGCCGGCCACTGACAAATTGTGCTTACGAATGAAAAGTTTCGCGGATTCAACCTTATATTTCTCTCTCAAGTGCAATAAATTTGTTTCCGATTCGTTCAGTGGTTCTATTATGAGAGCACTCCGGCGTCTCGCATGTATTCGAGGGAAATCGTAGTTGGCTCCGAGTCAAAGGCCTCCTCTGAAGAGCGCGAAACTATCGTTTCTGTGTCCGTGCGAGCATCTTTCTCCTTACGTCGCAGTTGTTGTCATGATCAGACCACCTCCTCATCTTCAGGTTCATCCTTTTTCCTCACCATATAGAGAAGAAAGGCAGGGGCCGTATTTACAAGAACTTCTTACGCTAGAATTGTATGTAAGAAAAGTTTCTAGCCAATCCTGGCGCTGGACGTATAATTATCGAAGCTATACTACCAAAGGCAAAGAGCACTCACGACGAAAAGGTTTCGTGAATACGGGCCAAGAACATTGTCTGCCACTCCCACTGCGGCAGTATATATATATATATATATGGATATATATATATATATATATATATATATATATATATATATATATATATATATATAACCATAGCAAATAATCTAGTAAACACTATTGTGCCTTTGTTAGCGGTACGACGTCGAACGTGAACCTTTCCGGACAACATTAACGTAGTGGAAGTGAAGGTATATAATTTTCGGAAACGAAGGTTCCTGTACCATGGCCATGCGGTCGCTGGCGCAGAAAGGAACGAATGTCTTAACTTGAGGTAATGAGTAGCTGAAGTAGTCAGGTCTTTGCAACCCTTTATGGACTTGGTAAGCACCTACAAGTGGGCCCACAACCAGTGCCCCCCTCTCCCTTGTTTACCTTTACCTCTGTATGTACATTTTCCCCAGTGCAGCATAGCAAACTAGACGTGTGTCAGGCTAAACTCACTGAATTCCTTCTATTTTCTCCGTCCCCCCCCCCCCCCCACCTTTCTGCCTCTCTCTCTTGTGTGCCACGAAGGCTCTAAGAGTGGTGGATCCTATGAATGCATTTCGGAGGCCATAGTGGTTCATACCCTAGCGGACAAAGCTGACAAAGTAAGCGTTGCAAAGAGCAATTATTTAAGAAAATGGTGGTGTTCACTTGAAGTGTCTGCCGCTCTCGCATCTAAAGGAGTCCGGAACAAAATAAATCGCTGAAGTCTGCAGACATTTTTTTTTTCAGAGCTAACGCCGTCGCCAGCGTTGTAGTACCTTCGCGAGTGTGAGCTGGGCCAGTGCTGCAGAATAAGCTGATCGGCATCCATTGGTAGCGAAGAGAACAGCCATAACCACAAAATTGCGTTCGAGCACCCATCCCTGTTTAGTTCTCTGCTGTGAAGACTCTGGTTAGGAAATGCATCCTCGAAAGCCTACTCGGCTGTCATCGGAATGGCTGATGCATAGCGTTGCGTGCGCAACATTTGCGACAACGTCAATTAGCGTTCATGTGAATGTACCTAATTTGAATACCAGAAACAGCCGCTCTCCACTACAGCAGTATGATGACGCGACTGCCCATTGTATACGCAGAAAATAGAGTATCACCGTTCTAACCGCTCGTTGGTTTACGAAGTTCAAGAGGCGCTACTGTATTTTAAGATTAATATTTTTGTGTGAGCGCCTGTGGTCGGCCATGCGACGTCTCCATGATGCATGCGTGCGCTCTTGATACCTTCTCAAGTAAAACTCTTGCTTGGGCTAGTTGGTTCATGCTTGAATGAGTAACGGCAAGGCGCAAAAGACAGGGACTGAATAAGGACACAAACGACAGCACCGACGCCGGTCCTGTCGTTTGTGTCCTTCTTCCGTCCTTGTCTTCTGCGCCTTGCCTTTACTCATTGACACATTCTATTTCTGTATTTCGTCTTTCTACACCCTGCTTCGTGTTAGCCTTCCTGCATTTCTCACTCTCGATGGCGATGTTGTTGAATTATGATGATGATGATGATGATGCTAACAGACCTCTTTTATGGCTCAGATCCACTAAGAGGATGTCTTATATTCTTCTGCTTTGCTTACGTCTTCTCTTAACGCTAATCCACTGATGGCCTGTTCGACTGCTCGATTCAGGAAGCACCGGCAGCTCTACGGAAGTCGTACGAGTCAAAAACATAGTTACTTCCGGCAAGCGCAAGACTGTCTGCATTTGAGATACTGAGGAATGATTGTCGCTGTTTAAGCACGCACATTCCCGCTACAAATTTATTCCCGCTACAGATCTCGAACGGAACAAACTACACGACCTGCGTAGCACTAACGGTGTATTATGAAACGACAACCAATTGATACCAGTTGCTAGCACCTTCGCAACGTCACGTGACGTCGTGACACCTGTGCACCGGCAGTCAGGTTCCGCGGCGTCGTCCCGAATGCAATGGCACCGAGTTACGCTGCTGCATAGAAACCTGCTCACCGACCAGACTGCTTCGCGCCCATGTCGGTTTCAATAGAAGGAGGCGCCGCAGAAAGGGACGACAATGACCTCGGAAGAAGACGATGTGGAAGATAGGAGGAAGAGGCGGGAGGTGGGCAGAGATAAAACGCCTTGCAAGTGTGCCGCCACCATCGCCACTTGGTGCGACGCGCTGCTGCATTGTCCAACGCCGAGGGTCATCCCGTGCAGGTGAGGAGAAAGAACAGGAACGACGGAAGAGGTGAGAGCGGCACTTGGTGGCAAACCAAGGTGCGCTACCAGATGCGCACGAATGACCGAAGAACGACCTTTAGCTTTCGCGTCGTTATTTCTATCTCGCCTTTTTTTCTAACTGTCCACAAAACAGGAAAGCAGTCGAATCTTACACGTTTTCTTATTCGCCTATCTATTTATTTTTTAAAATTTCGCCTCAGCACTTCGGGCGTGCTCTCAGGCGCTATATACAATGCGACCTTGGCGGTCGCCGAGATCGCCGCTATCGAGAGAGCAATTTAAGGAAGAAGAGGAAGGTCCATTGCGCCCCGTCTCGTCGCAACGCGCGCAGAATGCAACAGGGCAACAACAGCGCTGTCGGCAGAGGAAGAGCAATATATGGAGTCGGTTTTCGAACTGCTTTCTCCTCGCCCAGCAAGTTGAGCCGCATCCGTGTTTATTTTTATTCCTTCTTCTCCTTCTTCTTGCTTTTTGACGCGGTAACAACAACAACAACAACAACAAAAAAAAAAGACAGTCAAATAACGCAGCTCTGTAGTCATAAGACACGTAAAGTTCTGCCCTCTTTTGTTCTCCGTTTCAAGTCGCCTATGTCTGCTCGCCGCTATCAATCGTATCGCCTAGCTTAGAGGGCGCGACGTCAAAGAAAGTATAGGCCTAACAGGAGGATCCGTGGGCGAACGCCGCGGAGCTTTCAAAATGCCACGAAAGGAAGTGGAAAAAGAAAAAAGAAAGAAAGAAAGAGCAGATACACACTAGAAGAGAGTATTGCGTGCGTGTTATCGGGTCGGAAGACAAAGACGATATATAAAATAACGAAAGGAAAATGATAAGACAGAAAAAGAAGACCCGCTCTTTTCCACTCTGTACACGGCCGCAGCGATTTAGCTTTCTCGAACAAGGGCTTCTTCGCATTTTGATGGCCGTCAAAATCACAAACAGGTTTCTGGATTTGGCGTAAAAGAAAAGGCGGCCCGGTTTTATTCTGCCCTCTATCGCTCTTCTTCCGTTCCTTCGTCGTTCTTTTTTCTTTTTAGTTATCATCTCGATGCTCAATCTCTGTTTCTTTGGACACTCAGCGTTGGCGTAGGGGGGAGGGAGGCATCCCATCGTCTTTGTCGCATTTCCTTTTTGCTTTGGTTTTACCTGCTTGCACAATTCCTTTTCGCGAGCTTTATCTCTTCGAGAAAGAAGAAAAGAAAAAAGAAAGACGGATTTGCGTCCCCCCGTCGCAGGTTACTGTTTTCTTCTCACGCATGGGATAAAGAGCAGCGTGGTTGCGCGGTGTGTCTTTTAACGGCCACTTTGGGGTGTCGCGTGCTCTCCTGGCTCCACAGCTCTTGCCAAGCCCTCGGGCAACAAGACAGGTCGGCGGCGGTGCGGTGGTGACCCACCTGGCTATTGTTGATCCTGTATAGACTCGCCGGTCGGCATTCCGGGAAAGGTCATCGCGGTTAAGGCCTTCCCCTGGGCCTCTGTACTTTGAAAACGGACAGGCAGGCTATACAAACGCACTTAAAGAAGTTACATCTGGTGATTTGGCACTGCTCACTAATCTTAAAACTGCACGCGCGTCATGAGTCATTTCAGACATATTTACGCTGAGCTGGAAATTGCATTGTGAGAATTTATTTCGTTCCCTTTTTGGCAATAATCAAGCAAAGTACGTAAGCTTTTCTTTATCGCTACGCAGTGAATCACGAGGATATGAGCTGCGTCAGAAGAGTGCACATTCTAATGATGTCGCTTCATTCATAGGCCATACAACGGCTTGTTTCGTAAGCAGTCTAGTCAGTTCATAACGGTGTCTTTCATATATAGACGCACAAATAATTATTTTTCGGCATTTTCCTTTTCTTGCTGTTTTTTTACTGGAAGTATCCAAGGGTTATAGTTATACTGTACCTATTTTCCCCCTATCGTTTACATTGTGCTTAGGGCACAAAACTGTGTCATCCAGGTCAAAGCGCTGTCCAACCCCGCACAAAAGCATCATTGCTTTGGCGGGCTGACGAAATATCTTATGTTTTAAGAAAGAAAGGAAGAAAGAAAGAAAGAAAGAAAGAAAGCGAGAAAGAAAGCGAGAGAGAGAAATAAAGAAAGGTGAACTCTCTATATCACCCTCTCCCTTACCACACGTGTTTTTGTTGCAGCGTTAGCTATGAGCGGGGTAGCCTACACAATCCGGCAATAGTTGCTCCCTCTCACCAACTACTTGAAGTGCTGCATAGCTATGGGTCCCGTCAGCCAAGGATAAAAGAGATCCCGAAAAAGAGATCACCTATTGTCCGCCTGTGGTGGCTCTCTGTGCGACGACGACTGAATGGAAGTCTTAAAAAAAAAAGATAAAATGACGAACCAACCCCAGTTGCGATTCAAGAATGCGCTTAGCATGCTTTTGGAGGTGGTTATTTGTGGCACTACGTTGGCGCTATGCGTTATGGGTGGCGTACCCCTCACCGCTGTGCCTCACATGTACGCGGAAGCCAACGGGTACTTCCAGCGCCACTTGCTCCAGGACCAGTTCGGAACGCCATGCGGCGTCTGCACCCAGCAGCGCAGCATCTCAAACAACATAGTCTGCGTGTTCGACCAGAAGGGCAGCGTCTCAGCGACAGCGCCTCACAACTGTACGTGTCACGAGGGAAGAATTGAACAACGCTCCCCTGACCACCGTGCCATCACGTGGTACCACCGTGCGTTTCTTTTTCCGCGTTGCGTTAGACTGCACTATATTCCGGGTGGGACCTCCAAAACAGTTACAGTCCCCATGAAATCGCGGTTACTTACCAAATAATGTTAAATGGATAAAAGAATTAGTAGCGCACAGTTGTGTGAGCTCTCTTCGTCTCTTCCCTGGAACACGCAGCCCTCTTTATTGATTGACTGACACGTGACCTAGGCCTCTGTGCACGGCACGCAATTGGTAGACGGAGTTTGTACAAACGTAAAGTGTGACCCTATCCTTGCAGGTGACCCACCACCAGTTATTTAGCTGAAGCCTGTATTTCCAAACGAGATATGTGTCGCATACATTTGTTTGGATCAAAACAACACCGTTTCTGCGCGTACTTTGACAAGTGACAAAGAATAGAGAGTGTGGACAGATTTCTTTTTCATATCTTATTTTCTATATCTCTTTTTGTACCTTCTCCTCTTACTTCAGTGCAGAGTAGCCATCTGGACTGCTACTCTGGCTAATCCCTCTGCTTTCCATTTCTTACTTCTCTCTCGTTCACTCTTCACTGGAGATGCCACCACATCGTTTAGCTAAGTATCCACTGAATAACGACAAGTAATTCGACTATGTCAATCCGCAGACGACCTTCAGAGGCTGGGTAGGAAGTTTTGCCGGGTAGCCTGTTTAAGCGAACAGGCACGTAAAATATTTAATCTGCAACTAATGCAGAACTGCAATATTACTTACACAGTAATCAACCAATTTTTTTATCTGATACGGATATTTGAAATGTTATGCATATGACCTGAAGCCGTCCTTCACCTAGCGAAAGTAGCAGGAGGACGCGTCCTGTGCCACATTTTGACGCAATGCTTTATGTTATATAAATAGAATATTGTGGGACAGGACAACACAGAATATTTCAAATTCACAGTATCCTATATTTTCTCGCTGTGTAATGGAAAAGGCGATGTGAGATTACACGCTGATGCATACCGGGTACACTCACACAAACGGACTAACAATAGTAATACCAACTGACGCATACAGAAGAAGAACAAAAATTGAGAACAATATCATTCCGAAATTTTGCATTTATTCTCGGACATCGGCTTCTGAAAGAGTTGCACTCACGAGAAGTCATAGACAGTGTGCATACACATAGATTACACTTATACAGCTGCAAATTAAATTCTTCGATGGTATCCCTAACATAGTAGATACGTGTCCTATGTATTGCGCAGTAGACTGTCACTCAACTCTATCCCAGGTGCCAGCCAAGGCACGGATTACTAGAACAAGCTTGCGGCACTCTGAAGTGAATGGACGCAGCGCGTGCGAAGCAACGGTTGATGAAACGGCTATTAAACTTATGGCATGTTGCCACTCCATAGCCTACTGGTATTCTTCTTAAATAAGAAAAAACTCTCACGACCACAATTAAAATGCTCAAATCAAGCTTGTTCCTTCGTTTCGCAAATGCCACCCCTGTAGTGGCTTCTGTTCAGTAAGGGATAAGTGTTTATAACGGCTGCTAAGCACGTAGTCTAACCGGTCGATAACGCGATGCTTAAGCAGCCTATGCTCTCATTGAGAAAAAAAAACTCTGTTTTTGTTGTTACTATTGGGCCTGCAATTTAACACAGCTCTTCGCGCTATCTGATGCATTTGCAAACGCGCAATAGTATAGGACGGCAAAAGGTCGCCGCTCCGGTCAAGCCGGCGGAGGCTTGCTTTATCTTTTCCATTTAGCGTTATCCGGACGTCGTGCCGTTAAGTCGCGGCCTTGCATTTAAAGAAAGCACTGAGAAAGCACACGATTAGCGCTTCTTCAAGCAGGGCTTATAGGACCTCCGTTGCAAAGCGTGACGCTTGGCTTATACGTCCGCATCGCCGCATTCAAAATCAATTAGGCGATTCGCTACCGCGTATGAAACCCATAGCCGTAATCGGAGTGCAGGCTCTCAAGGCCTGCTTGTCGGCTCAGCGAGCAGTGGTTGCGCCAAGCTCAGCCACAAAGAGAGATACCGGCCGCAACGGGACCAGACTTCAGGGGAGAGTGTCTGCGGCTGTAAATTATTCCTAACGTGGCCTACATTGGAAGTTGGCCTCAAAGGGCAACACTTGTTCTCTCTGAGCCGATTCTCTGGTTCCGCGCAGCGAAAATTCTCGCGAAACACCTCAGTACTGAGTAAACATGGCAGTCTTGCTGTTAAAGTGTTAGCTTATCGTTCCGCAAGGAGCTGCACGCTGCTATATACTGTTTCCTTTACAAGCACGAAGTTCCTTTTTTTTTTCTTCTAAGGACAGTACTACTCCCTTTGTCTTAAGGCTATGAATAAATAAAACCGAAGTCCGACAACGGCCATTTGAAAGGGCGACGGCAAATCTCGGCAGTAGAACCACAACATAAAATAATGACGCCGACTATCACGACTATCATTATTGCGACGATGAGGCAAAGCAGGAGGAGGACAGAATGTGCAATAGATACACTTTCTTAAAGCGGCCACATTTTCAGCTGTTCTCAGGATGTACTGCCAAGTACATGCAGTTGACAAAAATATATATACATATAATTTCGCACTTTGACAACAACCCCAATGTCGTCCGGTATATGTAGTTGGCTGACAAGGACGTGAAATTAGAGGAGGCAGCTTTGAAAGAAGCAGACATTCTTTCCCATACAGTTTATGATGGCAATTCAATTTCCGTAGGTATATACCTGTAGAAGGCAGCCCTTCGTGGTGATGGCAGCACTAATTTACCAATTATTACATACATAGTGACAAAAAAAAAAAAACACAGAAAGGGCCCATGCATCGACAGACGCGCGAGCGCGTATAAGCTAGAGTCGCTCACGCGATCTTAGTAAGACGCGTAGATCTAACATAAGCTAGAAGCGTCTTTGTTGTAACAGACACGCATGCGGTGCTTCACCACGAGCCGAGTGCGTCCTGCAGTGCCAAGCTTCAGTGAAAGTGTTCGCGTACTGCGGTCGCTGGAGATTGCTTGAGTGACACTACAAAACATGGTGCAAATCCTTGGGAACATTGCATTCCCAAAACATCGCTTAGTTTGTTCACTTTAGACTTAAAGGGGCTCCGAATACAAATAATAGGTTAAGCTGTATTAATAAATTGCCCCTCTAAAAATAACAAGAAATACCGCTCTTGCCCTGACAAGAGTGGTATTCAAGATATAAATGACACAAGAACAAGAGACAACTGGCGACGCCACCTTGGAGTTTCCGCACCAAAGCGCCGTGACGTCATCCTGCTTAATGGCTTCTGCTCGAGTCTATAATTATCTTTGTTATAGTTAAACATGAGGTATACAGTGTATTCTTAGAACCAAGAACTGAACTCTACAAGTTTCCAGAAAATTTATCGAGTCCCAATGGCACACATAAGAGAAAACAGTTTGAAATCTGTAACGCCACACTGACGCGCCGGCACTGAAGTTTCGGCGCGGTGTTAAAGAAAACTGGTACATTTACTTTCATTTTCTCTACTGATAAGTGCTGTAGCTGCGCATTCAAGTCCAAAGACTTTGAATAATAGAGCGCCGATTATTTTAACAGCTCCAGCGTCCTTGTGCGCCAGCATGCTCAATGAACGGCCTAGGCCGTGAGCACAGTCACCAGACAGATCGTGGTATGTTGGAGAAACAGCAAATAACACGATTTTAATCGCATCTGACATACCTATTTTATCCGTCCTTACGTTTCCTGAGACTATATTTGCTGTTTACGTGCATGTTCTCGAGGCAGCCGTATTGACCATTCTCTCGTGAAGCTATCACCCTTAATATGATTGACGCAGTTCAAATTAAATATCTTTATTGTTCGCAAAGTCACAATATCTTTATTGTTCGACCCTTCCTGCGTGTCAGTCTGTGATGGCAGCTATTCAGCCGTCGAGCATTAAACATCGCAGTGAGTCTGAATCGTAACCGATGCGAGGAGGCATTAATGTTATGCATGGAGAAGGTATTTGGGAAATGTTACGTAATAAAGAAAGAGTAAGGAAAAGGAAACGCTAAGCAGTGTATTACTTTTTAATTTGGCGACCCACGAACACATTCTCACGGGTGAAGCGCCAGTGGTGCATAAGCGTCGCACCACCTATGTGAACGGGCGCGAAGCAGCGCACTCTCAAAAGAGAGCTGTGATGCCGGACATCCCTGCGGATGCAATAGCTGCAGCGGGGGAACGCGGCAGTGGCCGCCGCACAATAGGGCGTATATGTATGCGAGCCGGCGCGGACTCCAGCGAGCGCATGTTATGGGCGGCAGTCACGACTCCGCTAATGGAATTGGCCTCCCGGAAGGCCAGGCTCCCACCCATCGCGCGCCGCGGCGGAGCCCGCTTTGCAGGCGAACGAGAGAGGGATAGTGCGGAGAAGCTGTCCGAAGAGAGGCGGTTGTACTTTGCTCAGAAGAGGGTTGGTAGGGAAACGTTAGGCGAAGTTTAATGGCTATTAGTCGTTATGCGTAACGTTATTAGACAGGGTATTTGGGGAACGCCCTCGAACACGCGGCCCCAACCTGTCGCCCATCCGAGGGTGTCGCCACATTGACTTGCGACTGGGTCACGTGAGACCGTCGGCGTAGCAGACGAAGCGGCTTGCATAGCATACGCCTTCAGACGAAGTTTTTCGGTTGCAATTAAACACACCTACTCTTGGTTAACGAACATAATGAGACGCGGATAGACGTTACCGAATGCGCGTAGCCCTTTTACACTCGACGGACGATTGTGTTGCGCGGCTCGGCATGGTCTCCAGATCGACCGCAGACGATAAGCAAACGTGAGTGCATATCGTTGCCCGCGAACGGTGAGCTATATCATGTCAGGATGTAGCGGGCCGCGGCGTCTTTACAATTGATAGGCAGCAAAGCGAGATGTGGGTTTTTAGGCTGTTACACTGTCAGGAAAAGAAGCTTTCCTGAAACGGCATCTCGCGCGCCGAACGTGGCAAGCCGTGATCGCGGCGTTTCACTAGAAAACGATCCTACGTACGTTCTTTTCTTTTTATGGCTTCTCGAGTTTCGCTCGTTCATTATGTGTTTCTCAAAGTGTTATAAGGCATGTTTCCGCAAACAAAACATTTACAAGTAATTCAAACACGACATAATATGGTACTATGCGGGGTATTTTAAAAGCACAGTTCACGAAACATTTATACGTTAACGCAGTCATAAGTTAGTACTCAACCAGTTACGTCATGTGTAACGTTTGCCGTTTTTATGAGTCCACCTTGTGTTCGTATCGAACGCACAATTTATTTAGCCATTATTTGTAAAAACCGGCATCTGAGCGGTATTAAAACAACACTTCAACAGAACACCCACATATCATGCGGTGATGGGCATTGCTTATTTAGGTAAGCATAAACCCCGTACCTAAGTAGCACTGAGACCGGTCAGCACTTTGTAAACAGAAGCCCCGGACCGCGAGTCGTGAGTTCCTAGCCCCTGCATTATAACAGCTAGCTCCGACGTGTCCCACCATAGGGTGAGGCAGTTACTATGTGAAGCGAAGCTTTCGTGTAGCGATTAATCAAACACTAGAAAATTGTCCATTAGATCCCTGCGTATTTTGGCGTAAAGGAAATTGGCGCGTGCTAGTGCATGTGCCTTCCGCGCACTCGTCCTATACGAAGTGTGACACGTGCGGCGATCATCCCGAAGAGCTAGTTGGCCTCGGTACCGTACAAGCGCGCGTGCGATTGTGGCCAAATGGTTAGAGCGTCGGGCTGCTGCGCTGTGGGACAGAGGTTCGATCGCATCGTTGGCGACGCCGTTCATCTCTCTCTTTCTTCTTTATTTAGGCATGAGTTATTCGGCAAGACAGCTGCAGCAGCAGCACTCAGCAGCCACGGTCAGCAAAGTGCCGGAGAATTTTCAAAAGAAGAAAAAAAAAAAGCGCTGCTTTAAATAAGTCACCAAGGGCATCTCAAAACTGGAAAATAGTCTCCCGCCAGCTGTCTCCCCCCCCCTCCCCAGACACAGCGAAATTGCTTGCACGAGTGCACCAAAGCTTTTCCTATCATTTTCGTCATTCTTGTTTCTTTTTCTGTGGCACAGCACAAAGGCCGCGTCGCGTAGCACCTCTTCATCTCCCTATAATACCTCCCCCGCCAAGTCGTTCAACCGCGGCTGCACGCAGCAAAAGAGCGGCGCGCCGAACAGGCGTGCATATATGCGCTCGCGCGCGAGCCACTTCGTCCGCGCAAGCAGAGGAGGAGGAGGATGCGGGGAAGGGGGAACCGCGGCGGCGCCGGTCGTGACGTTCTGCCGGCGAGGGCCGCAAATCACGCGCCGGGGGTATACACGGCGCACTCGAGAACGTGCAGCGCGCCCGCCGGCGCAAGCCATTGTTTTCGCCGCGGCCCCGCCGTGCACGCGTGCGTGCGGACGCGCGAGCGGCCCGCCGGGGCTCATTGCGTATGCAAGCCGTCACCCGGCGCCCGATCACGACTCGTGGCGCGCACGCAACACAGCGCCGGCCGGCCGGCCGCGCAGAAACGCAGCGGCGGGGCGAATACTTTTCCAAGCGCCGTCGTCCATCGCTCGTCGTCGTCGTCGGCGGCGGCGGTGGCGCCCCAGCGAGTCGTGCGCGGTTGCCGCTGTCGCAGACGTGAAAAACAGTGTTCCCCGTAGCGAGAGCGCTTGACACAACGGGAAAAAGACACTGCTGCGGAAATCCGGGCCCGATAAAGTGACTGCGCGCTCGCAGAGAGAAAGAAAACGCTTGCAGTGTTAACACACGGGTGCAGAAACGAGGTGAGCAGCTTGAAGGAAGGAAGGAAGGAAGGAAGGAATAAAACATTGATTTTAAGTTTTTTGTTATGGCGGAACCACGATATGGATATCACGCACGCCGTAGTGGGAGACTCCGAATTAATTTTTACCACCTGGAGTTCCTTAGAGGGCACCTAAATCTACGTACGAAAGCGTTATTGCATTTTGCATCCCTCAATATGCGTCCGCCGCGGCCGGGAGAAAGAAAGAAGGAAATAATATCCGATGCTTCCTTTGTGCATGCTCGAGGTCTGCGGCATGGCAGGATACTACCTCCTATTCGGAGCGTACGAGTGCATGCGTACTGCATGCGGTGGTGCAACGTGAGCTTTTCGTCGTGTTGTGCACTGAGGAGGCACGAAATGGCGCTGACAAGCTCAAAGAACCAAATCGAACCATCGTACAGGGCGAGTGAGCGGGTAGCGTCTCCAACAAGAAAAAAAAAGAAGATGAATTTATCAGACGTATTGTGGGCGGTTACGGCCAAACAAACTTCGCTTGTGCGAGTAAGTATCGATTTCGACTTGTCATTAATCCGGACCTGGTGTTTCCTTGTTACGCCCTTCGAACAATGATCTGAAGAAGCGGTCTTCCTGTTGGTCCTGCTAAGGAAGGTCAGCTTTGAGTGATCTCCAGGTGTGCGCACATAGAAAGCCAGAACACGCACGTTTACAAACAGTAGGTTGCGCTAGGGCCTCGCAAGATACATTACAGATCAATAAGTATTGAAAAGACCAGTCTATTAAACAATAAAACCAGTTTGTCGCACCGACTCCCGCTTACGAAGCACTTTGCTATACGTTACGCACAAAGCGTCCGCCTGTGCCATGCGTTTGTGCTTCCGTTGCGGCCTCGAATTGCCGCTCCATCTAAACGGGAGCGTGAAAAGCACCGAGCAATTTATAATGCTCCGAGTACCACTGAAATAAAACGAATGTGGGATCCAGGTGAAATAGGAGCACACTACACCGGCCCCGCAGCACCTTGTTGACCCCGCTCCCCCTCCGTAACCCTAGACGACCGCGGGTGAACGTATCCGCTGAAAAAAAAAAGAAAGAAAGAAAACACAAGGCGAGCGTGCTGCGCACGCTAAGCAAACGACCTCACGCGGTCGGCCCGCGACAAGTCGTCGCGGAAGGGCACCCTCGTAATCGACAACGGGGCATGCACCGCGGCTGCAGCTCAGAAGTCAAAATGAAAACAAAAACGCAACGCAAGAACGACGCGAGCGCGAAAGCTCGACCAGCGCGGAGAAACACGAACGTTCGCTTGGTCGTTGCTCATGATAAATGCCGCAAAAGTGGTAATCAATTTCGAAAGACGCCGCTCGAAGGCGCCTTCAAACAAAGAAATCGGAAACGATTAACGCCATCGATAAGAGATGCGCGCCGGCCGGGTGCCAGAAAGAAAAGAGAACGTCCGAAAACGAAAGAAGCAGAATCGAAGAGCACGAATGCGCCGTGATCTCCCCACTCCGTCTCCCTCTTGTACCCCTCCCCCTCTTCGCCTGACTGCCTGCCGCCTTCGCTTTGTTGTCGCAGGCCTGCTTCCTTAATTTCGTGACCGACTGCCCAGTCCGAGTGGAGTCCTGCCTTTCACCCCGTATTTTTTTTGTTTTTGCTCGCGCGCGCGAAGCTGCCTCACCTCACGACGCACGTGCGTGAAGAAGAAGCGGTCTTCGGGGCTCAGCAGATGGAACAACGACTGCGGCGGAGAGTCCTCGATTTCTCCCCAGGTCGTCGCGTGTGCGCGCGCAGAAACTAATTAACTTCGCTGCACTCCCCGCTGCTGGCAATCGCCAAGGGTTAGCAGAGCTCGGACGTGTGCTCATTATCAGCGCGCTTATTCGTCTTGTCGAAGCAGCGCATACGGAGAAACGGATCTTTCGCCGAGCTTCTGCAGCGTTTTAGCTGCTTGTTCACCTACCCGTCACGTGTGGTGTCGAAAGCTGGAGGGAAGACGATGGCCTCACGCTATAGCTGAGAAGAACGACGCGTTTATCGAAACTCCCGGAGTCTTTCAATCATTAGCGATGTCACCAATTAGCTCTTTATTATTGCAGGTTGGATCAATAAATACTTCCGAACCGGAACGCAAGATAGCATTACACCGAGACTAGCGCACAATCTTCAATTTCAATGTACGCTGTTAGAAGTACAAACGTTTTGTGACACGCGCGAGTTTTTCTGTACTCTTTACGCAGATTAGCTGCCCAACTATTAACGATTTAATCTTTGTCGACAACGCTTTAATCGTGCTTCTAAACACTGACTGTAAACAATGACACTAAAGAACATTAGTTTCGGAAAGGAAGAACTGTGTCTGCTTCTACTTAAATGAGCAACGCATGCGATTTACTTCTACGTACGACAGCGTCTGATGCGGCGATTACAGCAGTGGCTCTTTTATCGTAAGGAGAACTAGAAAATTCAACAAACGTGAAGCCTATAAGCGCGTTCCAGAAGCGCCTATGACGTAACCAGGAACAACTTTTGGGCTAGTTGATATTGATTAGTCTTTCACCAGGAGCGTGCAGTATGCGCAGAAGGCGCAGAAGGCCCTTGACTTGAGCGGACTCTGCGCCTGATCAAGAAAAAAAAAACATTTCGATATACTTGCATTTCAAGCCCTCTGCTTTCTTCCTTCTCGTTACTTTGCACACTGACGAGTTCTAACCGGTGATCACACCTATCATAGACTCCACAAAACTATAGAATAAGCTATCACTGTCCAGCCTTGATGAGATTAAGAAAATATATGCGCAGTATGAATATTCGTGCGCGTTGGAGGTTGCACGGGGCACTGCATTCAGAGCCACGGCAACAAGAATGAAAGTATGCAACATTGCGTCACTGATGTCTTCACCTCCCGTTTCCACATATTTCTTCTTCCCACCACATTGCGCGTATTTCTCTTGCTTAGTTGAGCTCGAGACCATAGTCCGTCCTCAACACACCGGGCTGATTGCTTCCAAGGCTTTCCAGGAGCATCTCAATTTCCAATATGCTCTGGGGTCATCCGATGAACACCCACGTCTCTTGGCATTGCTTCGATGCTTCGATGCACGAGCATCTATGCGCCCCCCGTTTCTAAAACTATATCTGCGTCTAAGGTCTACGGTGTGGAAAGAATAGCTTAACTCCCACAAAGCACTGGCACGCACCAAAATATCTGGCGCCCATATATGCCAAAGCTCCAAATTAGTAGGTCCACAGGCAATGAAAGTTCAAACACGCCAGCCTCTCTGATCGCTTTCCCATTGCTCGATGTCTCAACAGTCCGTACTGTGTTCGTAAATAACTAAATAAACATCTTTTAAAATCCGCTCTGACACCCCGGGTCCAAAGTTCAAACCCCTTTCTTTATTTATTTCTTCCTCAGACACTGCTGTGAATAATCTTTCCACATTTAATGGGTGCGAAAGGCAATATGCCTATGCGAGTTAGCAATACCAGCTTGCATTATATCGCATATGGCTATGGTGTTAGGCTGCTGAGCATGAGGTCGCGGGATCGAATCCCGGCCACGGCGGCCGCATTTCGATGGGGGCGAAATGCGAAAACACCCGTGTACTTAGATTTAGGTGCACGTTAAAGAACCCCAAGTGGTCGAAATTTCCAGTCTCCCACTACGGCGTGCCTCATAATCAGAAAGTGGTTTTGGCACGTAAAACCCCATATTTTTTTTAATTATATCACATACGTAACAAAGCCGACTGGTGTTGCCTCGTGGTTGAGGCGCTCACCAACAAGCATAAAAGCAAGTTCCAAATGTGTAGAAAAAGAAAAGAAAAAAGATTAATCGACGATTACGATACTCCCTAATGTGAAAATTGAGCGCTGCTCTATACGTGTTTTCATTTCTCGATATATTGACGCAAAGAATTTGAGAGAGACACGTGGCAGAGTTGGTAATCGTCGAAAATCTAATCTGCGGGTCAAACGCGTCGGCTTTTTTATGCGACTCATAGAATGCTCCAGAGTAATCGCTGGTGCCGCGTGGCTGCCAGAAAGTACTACACAATTCACGTCGCGCTTACGAAACCATCGCAAACCAGGACAATCGACAGCCGCGCGAACGAGACCAAACCAAGCAAACCAAACAAGCGCGAGCAGACGATAGTACGAAACGAGCGGTCCGGCTGAGAACGAGTACGCATCGAGCGGCCGGGAGGGTCCGCATGATACCAGTTTTCCGCGCCCACGTCACTGAAGGGGCCGCTCTCATTGGTCTCCGGCGTTCGCGGCCTCGCGTCTGTCATCTCCGTTCGCTCTTTCATCTTTCGCTGTGCTCGTTCGCTCGGTTATGCCGCCGACACCGACGCTCGCCGCAGGAACGGGCGCCAAAAAGCTGCGTTTTAAACACAGAAGGCATTCTCTCGGGCCAAAGTTAAGCAATTAATCAAGAAATACCCCGAGCATTACAGTTGACATCTCATGCAGAGGCTACGCGTGTTAAATGTCAACAAAACGTATACTATATAGATAGTTCCAGCAAATGTATATTGCCTCTTACCCATTCATTGTATTTTAAGAATAATAAACTGAAACTGAAAAGAAAAACGGAAACTTCCCATTTCCATGAAGGAGCTCTTTTAGCAAAGTATTCAGAGTTCAGAATACATTACATTTTGGTTGTTTTCTCACGAATTCCCAAAACCTTGTGATGGTTGCGACGTGCGCATCAGAGAAAACGCTTGTCCGCTTGTCTCTATTGAGGTCACATTGACATCGGAACAAGGAATATATATATATATATATATATATATATATATATATATATATATATATATATATATATATATATATATATATATATATATATACATATATATATATGTATATGTATATAATGTTAGCAGCTGCAACACTTCGTCTAGTCCCTGTACTGCAGAAAGAATCCCAATCGCGAGAGCTGATATACGTATACAGCAGGAAAGCGCGCGCTAGGCGATGCTGCAAGATAAACAACAGCGTGATTAACTACATACCTGGCACGCGCGGCATCCGACCAATGTCCGGCGTGGCCCAGAGACGTAATTATTCAGCGCAAAGGGAACAACGAGCGAAATAAAGCAGGATCCGCTTTCGACGCCAAACAACAAGACGGACATAGTCGGGAGAGAGAGAGAGGGAGGAGATTCGAACGTGGTGGAAAGGGCGCGCAGAGCGGCGCGTTTGCTGTGCGCGCGCGCTGTCGGACGTCGTCGATAGCGTCCCTTCCCCCGTCGTCCATTTCGCTTTTTCGCATTGTTACCGCCGCAGGACAGCGGCACCCCGGACACAGCGGGTCAGCCGCGCACCGCTGCCGCGGCATCCTTTCTTCTTGTTGCTCCTTTCTTTTTCTCCCTCCTCATCTGTTTTCTTTCCGCGCTGGTAACGACGATGCAAGGGACTGCCGCGACGCGGAGGCACCGAGAGTCGAGCGCGGATAAAGGTAAAGAACGAGAGAGGCAGCGAAGGAGAGAGAGAGAGAGAGATGCTGGGATCAGACGAAGCCTCAAAGGCGCCCAGCCAGGAGGACATGCGGACACCTCTTCGGGACGGCGACAGAGGCGCGGAGAGAAAAAATAATAAAGCCAAGAGAAAGAGTGGAGAAGAACAGATTACGACCGAGGCGAATAAAAGAGAGTGTGCGTGCGTGCTCGCTCGGAGCACGAACCCCCCGTTGTGTGCGAGCGGCTGAGGAGAGTTGTCGAGGTACGTGCCCGGCATACGGGATCGACGCAGGTTGCGACCTTGGTTCGACCGGGTCATGGCCGCACGCAACGGCGCGCGCTGGCGCGCTCTTCGTCGAACGGCGAGACAGCGGCGGCGAGGCGCGCTTGTCGGCGAGCTGCTGCTGCTGCGCCGTGGCTGTGCCGCGCGCACAGTTGTAGCTTTCGCTCGCTCGCTGGCATGCAGTGTGGCGTGCGAGCCCCGGACATGCCAACATCGCGTGGTGTTAAAGCTTGGACGTTGGCTTAAAGCTTCCCAGGTGACAGGCAGCAACGACCCATGTGGTGGATCGCGGCGATTACCAGGGGTACATAAAAGTTTGCGATAGGATCTTTGAAATCCGCCAGCTTTGTGGGCCTGTAAGGGCTAAGCGAAAGGCCAAGCACCCGCTGACATAACGCCGCTCGGCTGTTCGCTGCGACCGAAGTCTGTACACGCGTTTGTTCGCGAGGATAACCAGGATTTTGAGATGATTTGCTGCGGGTGCACAATCTCACAAAGAATACAACGGTTCAAGAAGCATTCCACTGTGTCAGTACATAGCGAGAAGATCGTGAGGGCCATGCTGGCTAACAACTCACGAAATGGAAGTTTTGACCTCAGAGAACACTATAAGAAAAACCACTGTCAGCGCACGCTTATACGCTGTACACGAAGAAAGCGTAATCACATGACCCGACGTTAACCGCGAGCGTTTTCATTACTCTAATTAATTAGTATGATTAGATGTCGCTATCGAAGGCCTCTTGAAAGCAATTTCGACGTTCTCTTTCATGTTGTTCAAATGCACTTCTCCGCCTAATACAATATACTGTCACCAGAAAAATTTAGAGAGCAGGGGACACACGAGACAAATAAGTTTGCTTGCAGCATGGGCACACAGTTCGCAATCCGGTTGTGCATAAAGATCGAAAAGAAAAGCGTACAGTCACTACATTCTAACAGTACTGACACGTGGGACAGAAACTTGGAGGTTACCATAGAAGCATTAAAAAAAAATGTTATGGTCCGCGCAACGAGTGATATGGTGCGAGAAACAAAGCTATAAAGTTGACATACAGTAATACAGCGTAGGAATTAGTAGCCAATATTCTTATCATTATCGATAGGAAGAAATTGAGTTGAAAAGGCCATTTATCACACAAGGTAGATTACTGGTGGCCTATTAGGGTTACAGAATGGGTGCCAAAAGAAAAGTAAGTGCATTCGGGGGTGGCTGAGAATTAGGTGGCACGATGAAATTAGGAAATTTGTAGGCATAGCATCATGTCAATTGACGCGAAACTGAACTGCCACGAAATTAGAAATCAGTGGGAGAGGCCTCCGTCCTGCAGTGGGCGTAACATAGGGTGCATCTTTCTTTCTTTCTTTCTTTCTTTCTTTCTTTCTTTCTTTCTTTCT